>NW_027143552.1:0-55642 GCF_026170545.1 Melanerpes formicivorus | reverse complement strand
GGGTAAAACCTAAAGGGAAAGACCTAGCACCAAATCCAATTTGCCATCTGATCTAACTTCTGGAGGCAGTCAAAATGAGCATTTGAATTCTTCCCTACCTTATTCCTGTGCTGAGATACAGGCTGCTCCAACCTGCTGTAAAATGCTTGATTTCGAGAGTGAGCGAAACTAATGAAAACATTGTTGGGGTAAAACCTAAAGGGAAAGACCTAGCACCAAATCCAATTTGCCATCTGATCTAACTTCTGGAGGCAGTCAAAATGATCCTTAGAATTCTTGCCTTCCTTATTCCTGTGCTGAGATACAGGCTGCTCCAACCTGCTGTAAAATGCTTGATTTCGAGAGTGAGCGAAACTAATGAAAACATTGTTGGGGTAAAACCTAAAGGGAAAGACCTAGCACCAAATCCAATTTGCCATCTGATCTAACTTCTGGAGGCAGTCAAAATGATCCTTAGAATTCTTCCCTACCTTATTCCTGTGCTGAGATACAGGCTGCTCCAACCTGCTGTAAAATGCTTGATTTCGAGAGTGAGCGAAACTAATGAAAACATTGTTGGGGTAAAACCTAAAGGGAAAGACCTAGCACCAAATCCAATTTGCCATCTGATCTAACTTCTGGAGGCAGTCAAAATGATCCTTAGAATTCTTCCCTACCTTATTCCTGTGCTGAGATACAGGCTGCTCCAACCTGCTGTAAAATGCTTGATTTCGAGAGTGAGCGAAACTAATGAAAACATTGTTGGGGTAAAACCTAAAGGGAAAGACCTAGCACCAAATCCAATTTGCCATCTGATCTAACTTCTGGAGGCAGTCAAAATGATCCTTAGAATTCTTCCCTACCTTATTCCTGTGCTGAGATACAGGCTGCTCCAACCTGCTGTAAAATGCTTGATTTCGAGAGTGAGCGAAACTAATGAAAACATTGTTGGGGTAAAACCTAAAGGGAAAGACCTAGCACCAAATCCAATTTGCCATCTGATCTAACTTCTGGAGGCAGTCAAAATGATCCTTAGAATTCTTCCCTACCTTATTCCTGTGCTGAGATACAGGCTGCTCCAACCTGCTGTAAAATGCTTGATTTCGAGAGTGAGCGAAACTAATGAAAACATTGTTGGGGTAAAACCTAAAGGGAAAGACCTAGCACCAAATCCAATTTGCCATCTGATCTAACTTCTGGAGGCAGTCAAAATGAGCCTTAGAATTCTTCCCTACCTTATTCCTGTGCTGAGATACAGGCTGCTCCAACCTGCTGTAAAATGCTTGATTTCGAGAGTGAGCGAAACTAATGAAAACATTGTTGGGGTAAAACCTAAAGGGAAAGACCTAGCACCAAATCCAATTTGCCATCTGATCTAACTTCTGGAGGCAGTCAAAATGAGCATTTGAATTCTTCCCTACCTTATTCCTGTGCTGAGATACAGGCTGCTCCAACCTGCTGTAAAATGCTTGATTTCGAGAGTGAGCGAAACTAATGAAAACATTGTTGGGGTAAAACCTAAAGGGAAAGACCTAGCACCAAATCCAATTTGCCATCTGATCTAACTTCTGGAGGCAGTCAAAATGAGCCTTAGAATTCTTCCCTACCTTATTCCTGTGCTGAGATACAGGCTGCTCCAACCTGCTGTAAAATGCTTGATTTCGAGAGTGAGCGAAACTAATGAAAACATTGTTGGGGTAAAACCTAAAGGGAAAGACCTAGCACCAAATCCAATTTGCCATCTGATCTAACTTCTGGAGGCAGTCAAAATGATCCTTAGAATTCTTCCCTACCTTATTCCTGTGCTGAGATACAGGCTGCTCCAACCTGCTGTAAAATGCTTGATTTCGAGAGTGAGCGAAACTAATGAAAACATTGTTGGGGTAAAACCTAAAGGGAAAGACCTAGCACCAAATCCAATTTGCCATCTGATCTAACTTTGGAGGCAGTCAAAATGAGCCTTAGAATTCTTCCCTACCTTATTCCTGTGCTGAGATACAGGCTGCTCCAACCTGCTGTAAAATGCTTGATTTCGAGAGTGAGCGAAACTAATGAAAACATTGTTGGGGTAAAACCTAAAGGGAAAGACCTAGCACCAAATCCAATTTGCCATCTGATCTAACTTCTGGAGGCAGTCAAAATGAGCCTTAGAATTCTTCCCTACCTTATTCCTGTGCTGAGATACAGGCTGCTCCAACCTGCTGTAAAATGCTTGATTTCGAGAGTGAGCAAAACTAATGAAAACATTGTTGGGGTAAAACCTAAAGGGAAAGACCTAGCACCAAATCCAATTTGCCATCTGATCTAACTTCTGGAGGCAGTCAAAATGAGCATTTGAATTCTTCCCTACCTTATTCCTGTGCTGAGATACAGGCTGCTCCAACCTGCTGTAAAATGCTTGATTTCGAGAGTGAGCGAAACTAATGAAAACATTGTTGGGGTAAAACCTAAAGGGAAAGACCTAGCACCAAATCCAATTTGCCATCTGATCTAACTTCTGGAGGCAGTCAAAATGATCCTTAGAATTCTTCCCTACCTTATTCCTGTGCTGAGATACAGGCTGCTCCAACCTGCTGTAAAATGCTTGATTTCGAGAGTGAGCGAAACTAATGAAAACATTGTTGGGGTAAAACCTAAAGGGAAAGACCTAGCACCAAATCCAATTTGCCATCTGATCTAACTTCTGGAGGCAGTCAAAATGAGCCTTAGAATTCTTCCCTACCTTATTCCTGTGCTGAGATACAGGCTGCTCCAACCTGCTGTAAAATGCTTGATTTCGAGAGTGAGCGAAACTAATGAAAACATTGTTGGGGTAAAACCTAAAGGGAAAGACCTAGCACCAAATCCAATTTGCCATCTGATCTAACTTCTGGAGGCAGTCAAAATGATCCTTAGAATTCTTCCCTACCTTATTCCTGTGCTGAGATACAGGCTGCTCCAACCTGCTGTAAAATGCTTGATTTCGAGAGTGAGCGAAACTAATGAAAACATTGTTGGGGTAAAACCTAAAGGGAAAGACCTAGCACCAAATCCAATTTGCCATCTGATCTAACTTCTGGAGGCAGTCAAAATGATCCTTAGAATTCTTCCCTACCTTATTCCTGTGCTGAGATACAGGCTGCTCCAACCTGCTGTGAAATGCTGGATTTCGAGAGTGAGCGAAACTAATGAAAACATTGTTGGGGTAAAACCTAAAGGGAAAGACCTAGCACCAAATCCAATTTGCCATCTGATCTAACTTCTGGAGGCAGTCAAAATGATCCTTAGAATTCTTCCCTACCTTATTCCTGTGCTGAGATACAGGCTGCTCCAACCTGCTGTAAAATGCTTGATTTCGAGAGTGAGCGAAACTAATGAAAACATTGTTGGGGTAAAACCTAAAGGGAAAGACCTAGCACCAAATCCAATTTGCCATCTGATCTAACTTCTGGAGGCAGTCAAAATGATCCTTAGAATTCTTCCCTACCTTATTCCTGTGCTGAGATACAGGCTGCTCCAACCTGCTGTAAAATGCTTGATTTCGAGAGTGAGCGAAACTAATGAAAACATTGTTGGGGTAAAACCTAAAGGGAAAGACCTAGCACCAAATCCAATTTGCCATCTGATCTAACTTCTGGAGGCAGTCAAAATGAGCCTTAGAATTCTTCCCTACCTTATTCCTGTGCTGAGATACAGGCTGCTCCAACCTGCTGTAAAATGCTTGATTTCGAGAGTGAGCGAAACTAATGAAAACATTGTTGGGGTAAAACCTAAAGGGAAAGACCTAGCACCAAATCCAATTTGCCATCTGATCTAACTTCTGGAGGCAGTCAAAATGAGCCTTAGAATTCTTCCCTACCTTATTCCTGTGCTGAGATACAGGCTGCTCCAACCTGCTGTAAAATGCTTGATTTCGAGAGTGAGCGAAACTAATGAAAACATTGTTGGGGTAAAACCTAAAGGGAAAGACCTAGCACCAAATCCAATTTGCCATCTGATCTAACTTCTGGAGGCAGTCAAAATGAGCCTTAGAATTCTTCCCTACCTTATTCCTGTGCTGAGATACAGGCTGCTCCAACCTGCTGTAAAATGCTTGATTTCGAGAGTGAGCGAAACTAATGAAAACATTGTTGGGGTAAAACCTAAAGGGAAAGACCTAGCACCAAATCCAATTTGCCATCTGATCTAACTTCTGGAGGCAGTCAAAATGATCCTTAGAATTCTTCCCTACCTTATTCCTGTGCTGAGATACAGGCTGCTCCAACCTGCTGTAAAATGCTTGATTTCGAGAGTGAGCAAAACTAATGAAAACATTGTTGGGGTAAAACCTAAAGGGAAAGACCTAGCACCAAATCCAATTTGCCATCTGATCTAACTTCTGGAGGCAGTCAAAATGATCCTTAGAATTCTTCCCTACCTTATTCCTGTGCTGAGATACAGGCTGCTCCAACCTGCTGTAAAATGCTTGATTTCGAGAGTGAGCGAAACTAATGAAAACATTGTTGGGGTAAAACCTAAAGGGAAAGACCTAGCACCAAATCCAATTTGCCATCTGATCTAACTTCTGGAGGCAGTCAAAATGAGCCTTAGAATTCTTCCCTACCTTATTCCTGTGCTGAGATACAGGCTGCTCCAACCTGCTTTAAAATGCTTGATTTCGAGAGTGAGCGAAACTAATGAAAACATTGTTGGGGTAAAACCTAAAGGGAAAGACCTAGCACCAAATCCAATTTGCCATCTGATCTAACTTCTGGAGGCAGTCAAAATGAGCCTTAGAATTCTTCCCTACCTTATTCCTGTGCTGAGATACAGGCTGCTCCAACCTGCTGTAAAATGCTTGATTTCGAGAGTGAGCGAAACTAATGAAAACATTGTTGGGGTAAAACCTAAAGGGAAAGACCTAGCACCAAATCCAATTTGCCATCTGATCTAACTTCTGGAGGCAGTCAAAATGAGCCTTAGAATTCTTCCCTACCTTATTCCTGTGCTGAGATACAGGCTGCTCCAACCTGCTGTAAAATGCTTGATTTCGAGAGTGAGCGAAACTAATGAAAACATTGTTGGGGTAAAACCTAAAGGGAAAGACCTAGCACCAAATCCAATTTGCCATCTGATCTAACTTCTGGAGGCAGTCAAAATGAGCATTTGAATTCTTCCCTACCTTATTCCTGTGCTGAGATACAGGCTGCTCCAACCTGCTGTAAAATGCTTGATTTCGAGAGTGAGCGAAACTAATGAAAACATTGTTGGGGTAAAACCTAAAGGGAAAGACCTAGCACCAAATCCAATTTGCCATCTGATCTAACTTCTGGAGGCAGTCAAAATGATCCTTAGAATTCTTCCCTACCTTATTCCTGTGCTGAGATACAGGCTGCTCCAACCTGCTGTAAAATGCTTGATTTCGAGAGTGAGCGAAACTAATGAAAACATTGTTGGGGTAAAACCTAAAGGGAAAGACCTAGCACCAAATCCAATTTGCCATCTGATCTAACTTCTGGAGGCAGTCAAAATGAGCCTTAGAATTCTTCCCTACCTTATTCCTGTGCTGAGATACAGGCTGCTCCAACCTGCTGTAAAATGCTTGATTTCGAGAGTGAGCGAAACTAATGAAAACATTGTTGGGGTAAAACCTAAAGGGAAAGACCTAGCACCAAATCCAATTTGCCATCTGATCTAACTTCTGGAGGCAGTCAAAATGAGCCTTAGAATTCTTCCCTACCTTATTCCTGTGCTGAGATACAGGCTGCTCCAACCTGCTGTAAAATGCTTGATTTCGAGAGTGAGCGAAACTAATGAAAACATTGTTGGGGTAAAACCTAAAGGGAAAGACCTAGCACCAAATCCAATTTGCCATCTGATCTAACTTCTGGAGGCAGTCAAAATGATCCTTAGAATTCTTCCCTACCTTATTCCTGTGCTGAGATACAGGCTGCTCCAACCTGCTGTAAAATGCTTGATTTCGAGAGTGAGCGAAACTAATGAAAACATTGTTGGGGTAAAACCTAAAGGGAAAGACCTAGCACCAAATCCAATTTGCCATCTGATCTAACTTCTGGAGGCAGTCAAAATGAGCCTTAGAATTCTTCCCTACCTTATTCCTGTGCTGAGATACAGGCTGCTCCAACCTGCTGTAAAATGCTTGATTTCGAGAGTGAGCGAAACTAATGAAAACATTGTTGGGGTAAAACCTAAAGGGAAAGACCTAGCACCAAATCCAATTTGCCATCTGATCTAACTTCTGGAGGCAGTCAAAATGAGCCTTAGAATTCTTCCCTACCTTATTCCTGTGCTGAGATACAGGCTGCTCCAACCTGCTGTGAAATGCTTGATTTCGAGAGTGAGCGAAACTAATGAAAACATTGTTGGGGTAAAACCTAAAGGGAAAGACCTAGCACCAAATCCAATTTGCCATCTGATCTAACTTCTGGAGGCAGTCAAAATGATCCTTAGAATTCTTCCCTACCTTATTCCTGTGCTGAGATACAGGCTGCTCCAACCTGCTGTAAAATGCTTGATTTCGAGAGTGAGCGAAACTAATGAAAACATTGTTGGGGTAAAACCTAAAGGGAAAGACCTAGCACCAAATCCAATTTGCCATCTGATCTAACTTCTGGAGGCAGTCAAAATGATCCTTAGAATTCTTCCCTACCTTATTCCTGTGCTGAGATACAGGCTGCTCCAACCTGCTGTAAAATGCTTGATTTCGAGAGTGAGCGAAACTAATGAAAACATTGTTGGGGTAAAACCTAAAGGGAAAGACCTAGCACCAAATCCAATTTGCCATCTGATCTAACTTCTGGAGGCAGTCAAAATGAGCCTTAGAATTCTTCCCTACCTTATTCCTGTGCTGAGATACAGGCTGCTCCAACCTGCTGTAAAATGCTTGATTTCGAGAGTGAGCGAAACTAATGAAAACATTGTTGGGGTAAAACCTAAAGGGAAAGACCTAGCACCAAATCCAATTTGCCATCTGATCTAACTTCTGGAGGCAGTCAAAATGATCCTTAGAATTCTTCCCTACCTTATTCCTGTGCTGAGATACAGGCTGCTCCAACCTGCTGTAAAATGCTTGATTTCGAGAGTGAGCGAAACTAATGAAAACATTGTTGGGGTAAAACCTAAAGGGAAAGACCTAGCACCAAATCCAATTTGCCATCTGATCTAACTTCTGGAGGCAGTCAAAATGAGCCTTTGAATTCTTCCCTACCTTATTCCTGTGCTGAGATACAGGCTGCTCCAACCTGCTGTAAAATGCTTGATTTCGAGAGTGAGCGAAACTAATGAAAACATTGTTGGGGTAAAACCTAAAGGGAAAGACCTAGCACCAAATCCAATTTGCCATCTGATCTAACTTCTGGAGGCAGTCAAAATGAGCCTTAGAATTCTTCCCTACCTTATTCCTGTGCTGAGATACAGGCTGCTCCAACCTGCTGTAAAATGCTTGATTTCGAGAGTGAGCGAAACTAATGAAAACATTGTTGGGGTAAAACCTAAAGGGAAAGACCTAGCACCAAATCCAATTTGCCATCTGATCTAACTTCTGGAGGCAGTCAAAATGAGCCTTAGAATTCTTCCCTACCTTATTCCTGTGCTGAGATACAGGCTGCTCCAACCTGCTGTAAAATGCTTGATTTCGAGAGTGAGCGAAACTAATGAAAACATTGTTGGGGTAAAACCTAAAGGGAAAGACCTAGCACCAAATCCAATTTGCCATCTGATCTAACTTCTGGAGGCAGTCAAAATGATCCTTAGAATTCTTCCCTACCTTATTCCTGTGCTGAGATACAGGCTGCTCCAACCTGCTGTAAAATGCTTGATTTCGAGAGTGAGCAAAACTAATGAAAACATTGTTGGGGTAAAACCTAAAGGGAAAGACCTAGCACCAAATCCAATTTGCCATCTGATCTAACTTCTGGAGGCAGTCAAAATGATCCTTAGAATTCTTCCCTACCTTATTCCTGTGCTGAGATACAGGCTGCTCCAACCTGCTGTAAAATGCTTGATTTCGAGAGTGAGCGAAACTAATGAAAACATTGTTGGGGTAAAACCTAAAGGGAAAGACCTAGCACCAAATCCAATTTGCCATCTGATCTAACTTCTGGAGGCAGTCAAAATGATCCTTAGAATTCTTCCCTACCTTATTCCTGTGCTGAGATACAGGCTGCTCCAACCTGCTGTAAAATGCTTGATTTCGAGAGTGAGCGAAACTAATGAAAACATTGTTGGGGTAAAACCTAAAGGGAAAGACCTAGCACCAAATCCAATTTGCCATCTGATCTAACTTCTGGAGGCAGTCAAAATGAGCCTTAGAATTCTTCCCTACCTGATTCCTGTGCTGAGATACAGGCTGCTCCAACCTGATGTAAAATGCTTGATTTCGAGAGTGAGCGAAACTAATGAAAACATTGTTGGGGTAAAACCTAAAGGGAAAGACCTAGCACCAAATCCAATTTGCCATCTGATCTAACTTCTGGAGGCAGTCAAAATGATCCTTAGAATTCTTCCCTACCTTATTCCTGTGCTGAGATACAGGCTGCTCCAACCTGCTGTAAAATGCTTGATTTCGAGAGTGAGCGAAACTAATGAAAACATTGTTGGGGTAAAACCTAAAGGGAAAGACCTAGCACCAAATCCAATTTGCCATCTGATCTAACTTCTGGAGGCAGTCAAAATGAGCCTTAGAATTCTTCCCTACCTTATTCCTGTGCTGAGATACAGGCTGCTCCAACCTGCTGTAAAATGCTTGATTTCGAGAGTGAGCGAAACTAATGAAAACATTGTTGGGGTAAAACCTAAAGGGAAAGACCTAGCACCAAATCCAATTTGCCATCTGATCTAACTTCTGGAGGCAGTCAAAATGATCCTTAGAATTCTTCCCTACCTTATTCCTGTGCTGAGATACAGGCTGCTCCAACCTGCTGTAAAATGCTTGATTTCGAGAGTGAGCGAAACTAATGAAAACATTGTTGGGGTAAAACCTAAAGGGAAAGACCTAGCACCAAATCCAATTTGCCATCTGATCTAACTTCTGGAGGCAGTCAAAATGATCCTTAGAATTCTTCCCTACCTTATTCCTGTGCTGAGATACAGGCTGCTCCAACCTGCTGTAAAATGCTTGATTTCGAGAGTGAGCGAAACTAATGAAAACATTGTTGGGGTAAAACCTAAAGGGAAAGACCTAGCACCAAATCCAATTTGCCATCTGATCTAACTTCTGGAGGCAGTCAAAATGATCCTTAGAATTCTTCCCTACCTTATTCCTGTGCTGAGATACAGGCTGCTCCAACCTGCTGTAAAATGCTTGATTTCGAGAGTGAGCGAAACTAATGAAAACATTGTTGGGGTAAAACCTAAAGGGAAAGACCTAGCACCAAATCCAATTTGCCATCTGATCTAACTTCTGGAGGCAGTCAAAATGAGCCTTAGAATTCTTCCCTACCTTATTCCTGTGCTGAGATACAGGCTGCTCCAACCTGCTGTAAAATGCTTGATTTCGAGAGTGAGCGAAACTAATGAAAACATTGTTGGGGTAAAACCTAAAGGGAAAGACCTAGCACCAAATCCAATTTGCCATCTGATCTAACTTCTGGAGGCAGTCAAAATGATCCTTAGAATTCTTCCCTACCTTATTCCTGTGCTGAGATACAGGCTGCTCCAACCTGCTGTAAAATGCTTGATTTCGAGAGTGAGCGAAACTAATGAAAACATTGTTGGGGTAAAACCTAAAGGGAAAGACCTAGCACCAAATCCAATTTGCCATCTGATCTAACTTCTGGAGGCAGTCAAAATGATCCTTAGAATTCTTCCCTACCTTATTCCTGTGCTGAGATACAGGCTGCTCCAACCTGCTGTAAAATGCTTGATTTCGAGAGTGAGCGAAACTAATGAAAACATTGTTGGGGTAAAACCTAAAGGGAAAGACCTAGCACCAAATCCAATTTGCCATCTGATCTAACTTCTGGAGGCAGTCAAAATGATCCTTAGAATTCTTCCCTACCTTATTCCTGTGCTGAGATACAGGCTGCTCCAACCTGCTGTAAAATGCTTGATTTCGAGAGTGAGCGAAACTAATGAAAACATTGTTGGGGTAAAACCTAAAGGCAAAGACCTAGCACCAAATCCAATTTGCCATCTGATCTAACTTCTGGAGGCAGTCAAAATGATCCTTAGAATTCTTCCCTACCTTATTCCTGTGCTGAGATACAGGCTGCTCCAACCTGCTGTAAAATGCTTGATTTCGAGAGTGAGCAAAACTAATGAAAACATTGTTGGGGTAAAACCTAAAGGGAAAGACCTAGCACCAAATCCAATTTGCCATCTGATCTAACTTCTGGAGGCAGTCAAAATGATCCTTAGAATTCTTCCCTACCTTATTCCTGTGCTGAGATACAGGCTGCTCCAACCTGCTGTAAAATGCTTGATTTCGAGAGTGAGCGAAACTAATGAAAACATTGTTGGGGTAAAACCTAAAGGGAAAGACCTAGCACCAAATCCAATTTGCCATCTGATCTAACTTCTGGAGGCAGTCAAAATGATCCTTAGAATTCTTCCCTACCTTATTCCTGTGCTGAGATACAGGCTGCTCCAACCTGCTGTAAAATGCTTGATTTCGAGAGTGAGCGAAACTAATGAAAACATTGTTGGGGTAAAACCTAAAGGGAAAGACCTAGCACCAAATCCAATTTGCCATCTGATCTAACTTCTGGAGGCAGTCAAAATGATCCTTAGAATTCTTCCCTACCTTATTCCTGTGCTGAGATACAGGCTGCTCCAACCTGCTGTAAAATGCTTGATTTCGAGAGTGAGCGAAACTAATGAAAACATTGTTGGGGTAAAACCTAAAGGGAAAGACCTAGCACCAAATCCAATTTGCCATCTGATCTAACTTCTGGAGGCAGTCAAAATGAGCCTTAGAATTCTTCCCTACCTTATTCCTGTGCTGAGATACAGGCTGCTCCAACCTGCTGTAAAATGCTTGATTTCGAGAGTGAGCGAAACTAATGAAAACATTGTTGGGGTAAAACCTAAAGGGAAAGACCTAGCACCAAATCCAATTTGCCATCTGATCTAACTTCTGGAGGCAGTCAAAATGAGCCTTAGAATTCTTCCCTACCTTATTCCTGTGCTGAGATACAGGCTGCTCCAACCTGCTGTAAAATGCTTGATTTCGAGAGTGAGCGAAACTAATGAAAACATTGTTGGGGTAAAACCTAAAGGGAAAGACCTAGCACCAAATCCAATTTGCCATCTGATCTAACTTCTGGAGGCAGTCAAAATGATCCTTAGAATTCTTCCCTACCTTATTCCTGTGCTGAGATACAGGCTGCTCCAACCTGCTGTAAAATGCTTGATTTCGAGAGTGAGCGAAACTAATGAAAACATTGTTGGGGTAAAACCTAAAGGGAAAGACCTAGCACCAAATCCAATTTGCCATCTGATCTAACTTCTGGAGGCAGTCAAAATGAGCCTTAGAATTCTTCCCTACCTTATTCCTGTGCTGAGATACAGGCTGCTCCAACCTGCTGTAAAATGCTTGATTTCGAGAGTGAGCGAAACTAATGAAAACATTGTTGGGGTAAAACCTAAAGGGAAAGACCTAGCACCAAATCCAATTTGCCATCTGATGTAACTTCTGGAGGCAGTCAAAATGAGCCTTAGAATTCTTCCCTACCTTATTCCTGTGCTGAGATACAGGCTGCTCCAACCTGCTGTAAAATGCTTGATTTCGAGAGTGAGCGAAACTAATGAAAACATTGTTGGGGTAAAACCTAAAGGGAAAGACCTAGCACCAAATCCAATTTGCCATCTGATCTAACTTCTGGAGGCAGTCAAAATGATCCTTAGAATTCTTCCCTACCTTATTCCTGTGCTGAGATACAGGCTGCTCCAACCTGCTGTAAAATGCTTGATTTCGAGAGTGAGCGAAACTAATGAAAACATTGTTGGGGTAAAACCTAAAGGGAAAGACCTAGCACCAAATCCAATTTGCCATCTGATCTAACTTCTGGAGGCAGTCAAAATGAGCCTTAGAATTCTTCCCTACCTTATTCCTGTGCTGAGATACAGGCTGCTCCAACCTGCTGTAAAATGCTTGATTTCGAGAGTGAGCGAAACTAATGAAAACATTGTTGGGGTAAAACCTAAAGGGAAAGACCTAGCACCAAATCCAATTTGCCATCTGATCTAACTTCTGGAGGCAGTCAAAATGATCCTTAGAATTCTTCCCTACCTTATTCCTGTGCTGAGATACAGGCTGCTCCAACCTGCTGTAAAATGCTTGATTTCGAGAGTGAGCGAAACTAATGAAAACATTGTTGGGGTAAAACCTAAAGGGAAAGACCTAGCACCAAATCCAATTTGCCATCTGATCTAACTTCTGGAGGCAGTCAAAATGAGCCTTAGAATTCTTCCCTACCTTATTCCTGTGCTGAGATACAGGCTGCTCCAACCTGCTGTAAAATGCTTGATTTCGAGAGTGAGCGAAACTAATGAAAACATTGTTGGGGTAAATCCTAAAGGGAAAGACCTAGCACCAAATCCAATTTGCCATCTGATCTAACTTCTGGAGGCAGTCAAAATGATCCTTAGAATTCTTCCCTACCTTATTCCTGTGCTGAGATACAGGCTGCTCCAACCTGCTGTAAAATGCTTGATTTCGAGAGTGAGCGAAACTAATGAAAACATTGTTGGGGTAAAACCTAAAGGGAAAGACCTAGCACCAAATCCAATTTGCCATCTGATCTAACTTCTGGAGGCAGTCAAAATGATCCTTAGAATTCTTCCCTACCTTATTCCTGTGCTGAGATACAGGCTGCTCCAACCTGCTGTAAAATGCTTGATTTCGAGAGTGAGCGAAACTAATGAAAACATTGTTGGGGTAAAACCTAAAGGGAAAGACCTAGCACCAAATCCAATTTGCCATCTGATCTAACTTCTGGAGGCAGTCAAAATGATCCTTAGAATTCTTCCCTACCTTATTCCTGTGCTGAGATACAGGCTGCTCCAACCTGCTGTAAAATGCTTGATTTCGAGAGTGAGCGAAACTAATGAAAACATTGTTGGGGTAAAACCTAAAGGGAAAGACCTAGCACCAAATCCAATTTGCCATCTGATCTAACTTCTGGAGGCAGTCAAAATGATCCTTAGAATTCTTCCCTACCTTATTCCTGTGCTGAGATACAGGCTGCTCCAACCTGCTGTAAAATGCTTGATTTCGAGAGTGAGCGAAACTAATGAAAACATTGTTGGGGTAAAACCTAAAGGGAAAGACCTAGCACCAAATCCAATTTGCCATCTGATCTAACTTCTGGAGGCAGTCAAAATGAGCCTTAGAATTCTTCCCTACCTTATTCCTGTGCTGAGATACAGGCTGCTCCAACCTGCTGTAAAATGCTTGATTTCGAGAGTGAGTGAAACTAATGAAAACATTGTTGGGGTAAAACCTAAAGGGAAAGACCTAGCACCAAATCCAATTTGCCATCTGATCTAACTTCTGGAGGCAGTCAAAATGATCCTTAGAATTCTTCCCTACCTTATTCCTGTGCTGAGATACAGGCTGCTCCAACCTGCTGTAAAATGCTTGATTTCGAGAGTGAGCGAAACTAATGAAAACATTGTTGGGGTAAAACCTAAAGGGAAAGACCTAGCACCAAATCAATTTGCCATCTGATCTAACTTCTGGAGGCAGTCAAAATGATCCTTAGAATTCTTCCCTACCTTATTCCTGTGCTGAGATACAGGCTGCTCCAACCTGCTGTAAAATGCTTGATTTCGAGAGTGAGCGAAACTAATGAAAACATTGTTGGGGTAAAACCTAAAGGGAAAGACCTAGCACCAAATCCAATTTGCCATCTGATCTAACTTCTGGAGGCAGTCAAAATGAGCCTTTGAATTCTTCCCTACCTTATTCCTGTGCTGAGATACAGGCTGCTCCAACCTGCTGTAAAATGCTTGATTTCGAGAGTGAGCGAAACTAATGAAAACATTGTTGGGGTAAAACCTAAAGGGAAAGACCTAGCACCAAATCCAATTTGCCATCTGATCTAACTTCTGGAGGCAGTCAAAATGATCCTTAGAATTCTTCCCTACCTTATTCCTGTGCTGAGATACAGGCTGCTCCAACCTGCTGTAAAATGCTTGATTTCGAGAGTGAGCGAAACTAATGAAAACATTGTTGGGGTAAAACCTAAAGGGAAAGACCTAGCACCAAATCCAATTTGCCATCTGATCTAACTTCTGGAGGCAGTCAAAATGATCCTTAGAATTCTTCCCTACCTTATTCCTGTGCTGAGATACAGGCTGCTCCAACCTGCTGTAAAATGCTTGATTTCGAGAGTGAGCGAAACTAATGAAAACATTGTTGGGGTAAAACCTAAAGGGAAAGACCTAGCACCAAATCCAATTTGCCATCTGATCTAACTTCTGGAGGCAGTCAAAATGAGCCTTAGAATTCTTCCCTACCTTATTCCTGTGCTGAGATACAGGCTGCTCCAACCTGCTGTAAAATGCTTGATTTCGAGAGTGAGCGAAACTAATGAAAACATTGTTGGGGTAAAACCTAAAGGGAAAGACCTAGCACCAAATCCAATTTGCCATCTGATCTAACTTCTGGAGGCAGTCAAAATGATCCTTAGAATTCTTCCCTACCTTATTCCTGTGCTGAGATACAGGCTGCTCCAACCTGCTGTAAAATGCTTGATTTCGAGAGTGAGCGAAACTAATGAAAACATTGTTGGGGTAAAACCTAAAGGGAAAGACCTAGCACCAAATCCAATTTGCCATCTGATCTAACTTCTGGAGGCAGTCAAAATGAGCCTTAGAATTCTTCCCTACCTTATTCCTGTGCTGAGATACAGGCTGCTCCAACCTGCTGTGAAATGCTTGATTTCGAGAGTGAGCGAAACTAATGAAAACATTGTTGGGGTAAAACCTAAAGGGAAAGACCTAGCACCAAATCCAATTTGCCATCTGATCTAACTTCTGGAGGCAGTCAAAATGATCCTTAGAATTCTTCCCTACCTTATTCCTGTGCTGAGATACAGGCTGCTCCAACCTGCTGTAAAATGCTTGATTTCGAGAGTGAGCGAAACTAATGAAAACATTGTTGGGGTAAAACCTAAAGGGAAAGACCTAGCACCAAATTCCATTGGCCATCTGATCTAACTTCTGGAGGCAGTCAAAATGAGTATTTGAATTCTTCCCTACCTTATTCCTGTGCTGAGATACAGGCTGCTCCAACCTGCTGTGAAATGCTTGATTTCGAGAGTGAGCGAAACTAATGAAAACATTGTTGGGGTAAAACCTAAAGGGAAAGACCTAGCACCAAATCCAATTTGCCATCTGATCTAACTTCTGGAGGCAGTCAAAATGAGCCTTAGAATTCTTCCCTACCTTATTCCTGTGCTGAGATACAGGCTGCTCCAACCTGCTGTAAAATGCTTGATTTCGAGAGTGAGCGAAACTAATGAAAACATTGTTGGGGTAAAACCTAAAGGGAAAGACCTAGCACCAAATCCAATTTGCCATCTGATCTAACTTCTGGAGGCAGTCAAAATGATCCTTAGAATTCTTCCCTACCTTATTCCTGTGCTGAGATACAGGCTGCTCCAACCTGCTGTAAAATGCTTGATTTCGAGAGTGAGCGAAACTAATGAAAACATTGTTGGGGTAAAACCTAAAGGGAAAGACCTAGCACCAAATTCCATTGGCCATCTGATCTAACTTCTGGAGGCAGTCAAAATGAGTATTTGAATTCTTCCCTACCTTATTCCTGTGCTGAGATACAGGCTGCTCCATCCTGCTGTAAAATGCTTGATTTCGAGAGTGAGCGAAACTAATGAAAACATTGTTGGGGTAAAACCTAAAGGGAAAGACCTAGCACCAAATCCAATTTGCCATCTGATCTAACTTCTGGAGGCAGTCAAAATGAGCATTTGAATTCTTCCCTACCTTATTCCTGTGCTGAGATACAGGCTGCTCCAACCTGCTGTGAAATGCTTGATTTCGAGAGTGAGCGAAACTAATGAAAACATTGTTGGGGTAAAACCTAAAGGGAAAGACCTAGCACCAAATCCAATTTGCCATCTGATCTAACTTCTGGAGGCAGTCAAAATGAGCCTTAGAATTCATCCCTATCTTATTCCTGTGCTGAGATACAGGCTGCTCCAACCTGCTGTAAAATGCTTGATTTCGAGAGTGAGCGAAACTAATGAAAACATTGTTGGGGTAAAACCTAAAGGGAAAGACCTAGCACCAAATCCAATTTGCCATCTGATCTAACTTCTGGAGGCAGTCAAAATGATCCTTAGAATTCTTCCCTACCTTATTCCTGTGCTGAGATACAGGCTGCTCCAACCTGCTGTGAAATGCTTGATTTCGAGAGTGAGCGAAACTAATGAAAACATTGTTGGGGTAAAACCTAAAGGGAAAGACCTAGCACCAAATCCAATTTGCCATCTGATCTAACTTCTGGAGGCAGTCAAAATGAGCCTTAGAATTCATCCCTATCTTATTCCTGTGCTGAGATACAGGCTGCTCCAACCTGCTGTAAAATGCTTGATTTCGAGAGTGAGCGAAACTAATGAAAACATTGTTGGGGTAAAACCTAAAGGGAAAGACCTAGCACCAAATCCAATTTGCCATCTGATCTAACTTCTGGAGGCAGTCAAAATGATCCTTAGAATTCTTCCCTACCTTATTCCTGTGCTGAGATACAGGCTGCTCCAACCTGCTGTGAAATGCTTGATTTCGAGAGTGAGCGAAACTAATGAAAACATTGTTGGGGTAAAACCTAAAGGGAAAGACCTAGCACCAAATCCAATTTGCCATCTGATCTAACTTCTGGAGGCAGTCAAAATGAGCCTTAGAATTCTTCCCTACCTTATTCCTGTGCTGAGATACAGGCTGCTCCAACCTGCTGTAAAATGCTTGATTTCGAGAGTGAGCGAAACTAATGAAAACATTGTTGGGGTAAAACCTAAAGGGAAAGACCTAGCACCAAATTCCATTGGCCATCTGATCTAACTTCTGGAGGCAGTCAAAATGAGTATTTGAATTCTTCCCTACCTTATTCCTGTGCTGAGATACAGGCTGCTCCAACCTGCTGTAAAATGCTTGATTTCGAGAGTGAGCGAAACTAATGAAAACATTGTTGGGGTAAAACCTAAAGGGAAAGACCTAGCACCAAATCCAATTTGCCATCTGATCTAACTTCTGGAGGCAGTCAAAATGAGCCTTTGAATTCTTCCCTACCTTATTCCTGTGCTGAGATACAGGCTGCTCCAACCTGCTGTAAAATGCTTGATTTCGAGAGTGAGCGAAACTAATGAAAACATTGTTGGGGTAAAACCTAAAGGGAAAGACCTAGCACCAAATCCAATTTGCCATCTGATCTAACTTCTGGAGGCAGTCAAAATGATCCTTAGAATTCTTCCCTACCTTATTCCTGTGCTGAGATACAGGCTGCTCCAACCTGCTGTAAAATGCTTGATTTCGAGAGTGAGCGAAACTAATGAAAACATTGTTGGGGTAAAACCTAAAGGGAAAGACCTAGCACCAAATCCAATTTGCCATCTGATCTAACTTCTGGAGGCAGTCAAAATGATCCTTAGAATTCTTCCCTACCTTATTCCTGTGCTGAGATACAGGCTGCTCCAACCTGCTGTAAAATGCTTGATTTCGAGAGTGAGCGAAACTAATGAAAACATTGTTGGGGTAAAACCTAAAGGGAAAGACCTAGCACCAAATCCAATTTGCCATCTGATCTAACTTCTGGAGGCAGTCAAAATGAGCCTTTGAATTCTTCCCTACCTTATTCCTGTGCTGAGATACAGGCTGCTCCAACCTGCTGTAAAATGCTTGATTTCGAGAGTGAGCGAAACTAATGAAAACATTGTTGGGGTAAAACCTAAAGGGAAAGACCTAGCACCAAATCCAATTTGCCATCTGATCTAACTTCTGGAGGCAGTCAAAATGATCCTTAGAATTCTTCCCTACCTTATTCCTGTGCTGAGATACAGGCTGCTCCAACCTGCTGTAAAATGCTTGATTTCGAGAGTGAGCGAAACTAATGAAAACATTGTTGGGGTAAAACCTAAAGGGAAAGACCTAGCACCAAATCCAATTTGCCATCTGATCTAACTTCTGGAGGCAGTCAAAATGAGCCTTAGAATTCTTCCCTACCTTATTCCTGTGCTGAGATACAGGCTGCTCCAACCTGCTGTAAAATGCTTGATTTCGAGAGTGAGCGAAACTAATGAAAACATTGTTGGGGTAAAACCTAAAGGGAAAGACCTAGCACCAAATCCAATTTGCCATCTGATCTAACTTCTGGAGGCAGTCAAAATGATCCTTAGAATTCTTCCCTACCTTATTCCTGTGCTGAGATACAGGCTGCTCCAACCTGCTGTAAAATGCTTGATTTCGAGAGTGAGCGAAACTAATGAAAACATTGTTGGGGTAAAACCTAAAGGGAAAGATCTAGCACCAAATTCCATTGGCCATCTGATCTAACTTCTGGAGGCAGTCAAAATGAGTATTTGAATTCTTCCCTACCTTATTCCTGTGCTGAGATACAGGCTGCTCCAACCTGCTGTGAAATGCTTGATTTCGAGAGTGAGCGAAACTAATGAAAACATTGTTGGGGTAAAACCTAAAGGGAAAGACCTAGCACCAAATCCAATTTGCCATCTGATCTAACTTCTGGAGGCAGTCAAAATGAGCCTTAGAATTCTTCCCTACCTTATTCCTGTGCTGAGATACAGGCTGCTCCAACCTGCTGTAAAATGCTTGATTTCGAGAGTGAGCGAAACTAATGAAAACATTGTTGGGGTAAAACCTAAAGGGAAAGACCTAGCACCAAATCCAATTTGCCATCTGATCTAACTTCTGGAGGCAGTCAAAATGATCCTTAGAATTCTTCCCTACCTTATTCCTGTGCTGAGATACAGGCTGCTCCAACCTGCTGTAAAATGCTTGATTTCGAGAGTGAGCGAAACTAATGAAAACATTGTTGGGGTAAAACCTAAAGGGAAAGACCTAGCACCAAATTCCATTGGCCATCTGATCTAACTTCTGGAGGCAGTCAAAATGAGTATTTGAATTCTTCCCTACCTTATTCCTGTGCTGAGATACAGGCTGCTCCATCCTGCTGTAAAATGCTTGATTTCGAGAGTGAGCGAAACTAATGAAAACATTGTTGGGGTAAAACCTAAAGGGAAAGACCTAGCACCAAATCCAATTTGCCATCTGATCTAACTTCTGGAGGCAGTCAAAATGAGCATTTGAATTCTTCCCTACCTTATTCCTGTGCTGAGATACAGGCTGCTCCAACCTGCTGTGAAATGCTTGATTTCGAGAGTGAGCGAAACTAATGAAAACATTGTTGGGGTAAAACCTAAAGGGAAAGACCTAGCACCAAATCCAATTTGCCATCTGATCTAACTTCTGGAGGCAGTCAAAATGAGCCTTAGAATTCATCCCTATCTTATTCCTGTGCTGAGATACAGGCTGCTCCAACCTGCTGTAAAATGCTTGATTTCGAGAGTGAGCGAAACTAATGAAAACATTGTTGGGGTAAAACCTAAAGGGAAAGACCTAGCACCAAATCCAATTTGCCATCTGATCTAACTTCTGGAGGCAGTCAAAATGATCCTTAGAATTCTTCCCTACCTTATTCCTGTGCTGAGATACAGGCTGCTCCAACCTGCTGTGAAATGCTTGATTTCGAGAGTGAGCGAAACTAATGAAAACATTGTTGGGGTAAAACCTAAAGGGAAAGACCTAGCACCAAATCCAATTTGCCATCTGATCTAACTTCTGGAGGCAGTCAAAATGAGCCTTAGAATTCTTCCCTACCTTATTCCTGTGCTGAGATACAGGCTGCTCCAACCTGCTGTAAAATGCTTGATTTCGAGAGTGAGCGAAACTAATGAAAACATTGTTGGGGTAAAACCTAAAGGGAAAGACCTAGCACCAAATCCAATTTGCCATCTGATCTAACTTCTGGAGGCAGTCAAAATGATCCTTAGAATTCTTCCCTACCTTATTCCTGTGCTGAGATACAGGCTGCTCCAACCTGCTGTAAAATGCTTGATTTCGAGAGTGAGCGAAACTAATGAAAACATTGTTGGGGTAAAACCTAAAGGGAAAGACCTAGCACCAAATTCCATTGGCCATCTGATCTAACTTCTGGAGGCAGTCAAAATGAGTATTTGAATTCTTCCCTACCTTATTACTGTGCTGAGATACAGGCTGCTCCAACCTGCTGTAAAATGCTTGATTTCGAGAGTGAGCGAAACTAATGAAAACATTGTTGGGGTAAAACCTAAAGGGAAAGACCTAGCACCAAATCCAATTTGCCATCTGATCTAACTTCTGGAGGCAGTCAAAATGAGCCTTTGAATTCTTCCCTACCTTATTCCTGTGCTGAGATACAGGCTGCTCCAACCTGCTGTAAAATGCTTGATTTCGAGAGTGAGCGAAACTAATGAAAACATTGTTGGGGTAAAACCTAAAGGGAAAGACCTAGCACCAAATCCAATTTGCCATCTGATCTAACTTCTGGAGGCAGTCAAAATGAGCCTTAGAATTCTTCCCTACCTTATTCCTGTGCTGAGATACAGGCTGCTCCAACCTGCTGTAAAATGCTTGATTTCGAGAGTGAGCGAAACTAATGAAAACATTGTTGGGGTAAAACCTAAAGGGAAAGACCTAGCACCAAATCCAATTTGCCATCTGATCTAACTTCTGGAGGCAGTCAAAATGAGCCTTAGAATTCTTCCCTACCTTATTCCTGTGCTGAGATACAGGCTGCTCCAACCTGCTGTAAAATGCTTGATTTCGAGAGTGAGCGAAACTAATGAAAACATTGTTGGGGTAAAACCTAAAGGGAAAGACCTAGCACCAAATCCAATTTGCCATCTGATCTAACTTCTGGAGGCAGTCAAAATGATCCTTAGAATTCTTCCCTACCTTATTCCTGTGCTGAGATACAGGCTGCTCCAACCTGCTGTAAAATGCTTGATTTCGAGAGTGAGCGAAACTAATGAAAACATTGTTGGGGTAAAACCTAAAGGGAAAGACCTAGCACCAAATCCAATTTGCCATCTGATCTAACTTCTGGAGGCAGTCAAAATGATCCTTAGAATTCTTCCCTACCTTATTCCTGTGCTGAGATACAGGCTGCTCCAACCTGCTGTAAAATGCTTGATTTCGAGAGTGAGCGAAACTAATGAAAACATTGTTGGGGTAAAACCTAAAGGGAAAGACCTAGCACCAAATCCAATTTGCCATCTGATCTAACTTCTGGAGGCAGTCAAAATGATCCTTAGAATTCTTCCCTACCTTATTCCTGTGCTGAGATACAGGCTGCTCCAACCTGCTGTAAAATGCTTGATTTCGAGAGTGAGCGAAACTAATGAAAACATTGTTGGGGTAAAACCTAAAGGGAAAGACCTAGCACCAAATCCAATTTGCCATCTGATCTAACTTCTGGAGGCAGTCAAAATGAGCCTTAGAATTCTTCCCTACCTTATTCCTGTGCTGAGATACAGGCTGCTCCAACCTGCTGTAAAATGCTTGATTTCGAGAGTGAGCGAAACTAATGAAAACATTGTTGGGGTAAAACCTAAAGGGAAAGACCTAGCACCAAATCCAATTTGCCATCTGATCTAACTTCTGGAGGCAGTCAAAATGATCCTTAGAATTCTTCCCTACCTTATTCCTGTGCTGAGATACAGGCTGCTCCAACCTGCTGTAAAATGCTTGATTTCGAGAGTGAGCGAAACTAATGAAAACATTGTTGGGGTAAAACCTAAAGGGAAAGACCTAGCACCAAATCCAATTTGCCATCTGATCTAACTTCTGGAGGCAGTCAAAATGATCCTTAGAATTCTTCCCTACCTTATTCCTGTGCTGAGATACAGGCTGCTCCAACCTGCTGTAAAATGCTTGATTTCGAGAGTGAGCGAAACTAATGAAAACATTGTTGGGGTAAAACCTAAAGGGAAAGACCTAGCACCAAATCCAATTTGCCATCTGATCTAACTTCTGGAGGCAGTCAAAATGATCCTTAGAATTCTTCCCTACCTTATTCCTGTGCTGAGATACAGGCTGCTCCAACCTGCTGTAAAATGTTTGATTTCGAGAGTGAGCGAAACTAATGAAAACATTGTTGGGGTAAAACCTAAAGGGAAAGACCTAGCACCAAATCCAATTTGCCATCTGATCTAACTTCTGGAGGCAGTCAAAATGATCCTTAGAATTCTTCCCTACCTTATTCCTGTGCTGAGATACAGGCTGCTCCAACCTGCTGTAAAATGCTTGATTTCGAGAGTGAGCGAAACTAATGAAAACATTGTTGGGGTAAAACCTAAAGGGAAAGACCTAGCACCAAATCCAATTTGCCATCTGATCTAACTTCTGGAGGCAGTCAAAATGATCCTTAGAATTCTTCCCTACCTTATTCCTGTGCTGAGATACAGGCTGCTCCAACCTGCTGTAAAATGCTTGATTTCGAGAGTGAGCGAAACTAATGAAAACATTGTTGGGGTAAAACCTAAAGGGAAAGACCTAGCACCAAATCCAATTTGCCATCTGATCTAACTTCTGGAGGCAGTCAAAATGATCCTTAGAATTCTTCCCTACCTTATTCCTGTGCTGAGATACAGGCTGCTCCAACCTGCTGTAAAATGCTTGATTTCGAGAGTGAGCGAAACTAATGAAAACATTGTTGGGGTAAAACCTAAAGGGAAAGACCAAGCACCAAATCCAATTTGCCATCTGATCTAACTTCTGGAGGCAGTCAAAATGATCCTTACAATTCTTCCCTACCTTATTCCTGTGCTGAGATACAGGCTGCTCCAACCTGCTGTAAAATGCTTGATTTCGAGAGTGAGCGAAACTAATGAAAACATTGTTGGGGTAAAACCTAAAGGGAAAGACCTAGCACCAAATCCAATTTGCCATCTGATCTAACTTCTGGAGGCAGTCAAAATGATCCTTACAATTCTTCCCTACCTTATTCCTGTGCTGAGATACAGGCTGCTCCAACCTGCTGTAAAATGCTTGATTTCGAGAGTGAGCGAAACTAATGAAAACATTGTTGGGGTAAAACCTAAAGGGAAAGACCTAGCACCAAATCCAATTTGCCATCTAATCTAACTTCTGGAGGCAGTCAAAATGAGCCTTAGAATTCTTCCCTACCTTATTCCTGTGCTGAGATACAGGCTGCTCCAACCTGCTGTAAAATGCTTGATTTCGAGAGTGAGCGAAACTAATGAAAACATTGTTGGGGTAAAACCTAAAGGGAAAGACCTAGCACCAAATCCAATTTGCCATCTGATCTAACTTCTGGAGGCAGTCAAAATGAGCATTTGAATTCTTCCCTACCTTATTCCTGTGCTGAGATACAGGCTGCTCCAACCTGCTGTAAAATGCTTGATTTCGAGAGTGAGCGAAACTAATGAAAACATTGTTGGGGTAAAACCTAAAGGGAAAGACCTAGCACCAAATCCAATTTGCCATCTGATCTAACTTCTGGAGGCAGTCAAAATGATCCTTAGAATTCTTCCCTACCTTATTCCTGTGCTGAGATACAGGCTGCTCCAACCTGCTGTAAAATGCTTGATTTCGAGAGTGAGCGAAACTAATGAAAACATTGTTGGGGTAAAACCTAAAGGCAAAGACCTAGCACCAAATCCAATTTGCCATCTGATCTAACTTCTGGAGGCAGTCAAAATGAGCCTTAGAATTCTTCCCTACCTTATTCCTGTGCTGAGATACAGGCTGCTCCAACCTGCTGTAAAATGCTTGATTTCGAGAGTGAGCGAAACTAATGAAAACATTGTTGGGGTAAAACCTAAAGGGAAAGACCTAGCACCAAATCCAATTTGCCATCTGATCTAACTTCTGGAGGCAGTCAAAATGATCCTTAGAATTCTTCCCTACCTTATTCCTGTGCTGAGATACAGGCTGCTCCAACCTGCTGTAAAATGCTTGATTTCGAGAGTGAGCGAAACTAATGAAAACATTGTTGGGGTAAAACCTAAAGGGAAAGACCTAGCACCAAATCCAATTTGCCATCTGATCTAACTTCTGGAGGCAGTCAAAATGATCCTTAGAATTCTTCCCTACCTTATTCCTGTGCTGAGATACAGGCTGCTCCAACCTGCTGTAAAATGCTTGATTTCGAGAGTGAGCGAAACTAATGAAAACATTGTTGGGGTAAAACCTAAAGGGAAAGACCTAGCACCAAATCCAATTTGCCATCTGATCTAACTTCTGGAGGCAGTCAAAATGAGCCTTAGAATTCTTCCCTACCTTATTCCTGTGCTGAGATACAGGCTGCTCCAACCTGCTGTAAAATGCTTGATTTCGAGAGTGAGCGAAACTAATGAAAACATTGTTGGGGTAAAACCTAAAGGGAAAGACCTAGCACCAAATCCAATTTGCCATCTGATCTAACTTCTGGAGGCAGTCAAAATGAGCCTTAGAATTCTTCCCTACCTTATTCCTGTGCTGAGATACAGGCTGCTCCAACCTGCTGTAAAATGCTTGATTTCGAGAGTGAGCGAAACTAATGAAAACATTGTTGGGGTAAAACCTAAAGGGAAAGACCTAGCACCAAATCCAATTTGCCATCTGATCTAACTTCTGGAGGCAGTCAAAATGATCCTTAGAATTCTTCCCTACCTTATTCCTGTGCTGAGATACAGGCTGCTCCAACCTGCTGTAAAATGCTTGATTTCGAGAGTGAGCGAAACTAATGAAAACATTGTTGGGGTAAAACCTAAAGGCAAAGACCTAGCACCAAATCCAATTTGCCATCTGATCTAACTTCTGGAGGCAGTCAAAATGAGCCTTAGAATTCTTCCCTACCTTATTCCTGTGCTGAGATACAGGCTGCTCCAACCTGCTGTAAAATGCTTGATTTCGAGAGTGAGCGAAACTAATGAAAACATTGTTGGGGTAAAACCTAAAGGGAAAGACCTAGCACCAAATCCAATTTGCCATCTGATCTAACTTCTGGAGGCAGTCAAAATGATCCTTACAATTCTTCCCTACCTTATTCCTGTGCTGAGATACAGGCTGCTCCAACCTGCTGTAAAATGCTTGATTTCGAGAGTGAGCGAAACTAATGAAAACATTGTTGGGGTAAAACCTAAAGGGAAAGACCTAGCACCAAATCCAATTTGCCATCTGATCTAACTTCTGGAGGCAGTCAAAATGATCCTTAGAATTCTTCCCTACCTTATTCCTGTGCTGAGATACAGGCTGCTCCAACCTGCTGTAAAATGCTTGATTTCGAGAGTGAGCGAAACTAATGAAAACATTGTTGGGGTAAAACCTAAAGGGAAAGACCTAGCACCAAATCCAATTTGCCATCTGATCTAACTTCTGGAGGCAGTCAAAATGATCCTTAGAATTCTTCCCTACCTTATTCCTGTGCTGAGATACAGGCTGCTCCAACCTGCTGTAAAATGCTTGATTTCGAGAGTGAGCGAAACTAATGAAAACATTGTTGGGGTAAAACCTAAAGGGAAAGACCTAGCACCAAATCCAATTTGCCATCTGATCTAACTTCTGGAGGCAGTCAAAATGAGCCTTAGAATTCTTCCCTACCTTATTCCTGTGCTGAGATACAGGCTGCTCCAACCTGCTGTAAAATGCTTGATTTCGAGAGTGAGCGAAACTAATGAAAACATTGTTGGGGTAAAACCTAAAGGGAAAGACCTAGCACCAAATCCAATTTGCCATCTGATCTAACTTCTGGAGGCAGTCAAAATGAGCCTTAGAATTCTTCCCTACCTTATTCCTGTGCTGAGATACAGGCTGCTCCAACCTGCTGTAAAATGCTTGATTTCGAGAGTGAGCGAAACTAATGAAAACATTGTTGGGGTAAAACCTAAAGGGAAAGACCTAGCACCAAATCCAATTTGCCATCTGATCTAACTTCTGGAGGCAGTCAAAATGAGCCTTAGAATTCTTCCCTACCTTATTCCTGTGCTGAGATACAGGCTGCTCCAACCTGCTGTAAAATGCTTGATTTCGAGAGTGAGCGAAACTAATGAAAACATTGTTGGGGTAAAACCTAAAGGGAAAGACCTAGCACCAAATCCAATTTGCCATCTGATCTAACTTCTGGAGGCAGTCAAAATGATCCTTAGAATTCTTCCCTACCTTATTCCTGTGCTGAGATACAGGCTGCTCCAACCTGCTGTAAAATGCTTGATTTCGAGAGTGAGCGAAACTAATGAAAACATTGTTGGGGTAAAACCTAAAGGCAAAGACCTAGCACCAAATCCAATTTGCCATCTGATCTAACTTCTGGAGGCAGTCAAAATGAGCCTTAGAATTCTTCCCTACCTTATTCCTGTGCTGAGATACAGGCTGCTCCAACCTGCTGTAAAATGCTTGATTTCGAGAGTGAGCGAAACTAATGAAAACATTTTTGGGGTAAAACCTAAAGGGAAAGACCTAGCACCAAATCCAATTTGCCATCTGATCTAACTTCTGGAGGCAGTCAAAATGATCCTTACAATTCTTCCCTACCTTATTCCTGTGCTGAGATACAGGCTGCTCCAACCTGCTGTAAAATGCTTGATTTCGAGAGTGAGCGAAACTAATGAAAACATTGTTGGGGTAAAACCTAAAGGGAAAGACCTAGCACCAAATCCAATTTGCCATCTGATCTAACTTCTGGAGGCAGTCAAAATGATCCTTAGAATTCTTCCCTACCTTATTCCTGTGCTGAGATACAGGCTGCTCCAACCTGCTGTAAAATGCTTGATTTCGAGAGTGAGCGAAACTAATGAAAACATTGTTGGGGTAAAACCTAAAGGGAAAGACCTAGCACCAAATCCAATTTGCCATCTGATCTAACTTCTGGAGGCAGTCAAAATGAGCCTTAGAATTCTTCCCTACCTTATTCCTGTGCTGAGATACAGGCTGCTCCAACCTGCTGTAAAATGCTTGATTTCGAGAGTGAGCGAAACTAATGAAAACATTGTTGGGGTAAAACCTAAAGGGAAAGACCTAGCACCAAATCCAATTTGCCATCTGATCTAACTTCTGGAGGCAGTCAAAATGATCCTTAGAATTCTTCCCTACCTTATTCCTGTGCTGAGATACAGGCTGCTCCAACCTGCTGTAAAATGCTTGATTTCGAGAGTGAGCGAAACTAATGAAAACATTGTTGGGGTAAAACCTAAAGGGAAAGACCTAGCACCAAATCCAATTTGCCATCTGATCTAACTTCTGGAGGCAGTCAAAATGATCCTTAGAATTCTTCCCTACCTTATTCCTGTGCTGAGATACAGGCTGCTCCAACCTGCTGTAAAATGCTTGATTTCGAGAGTGAGCGAAACTAATGAAAACATTGTTGGGGTAAAACCTAAAGGGAAAGACCTAGCACCAAATCCAATTTGCCATCTGATCTAACTTCTGGAGGCAGTCAAAATGAGCCTTAGAATTCTTCCCTACCTTATTCCTGTGCTGAGATACAGGCTGCTCCAACCTGCTGTAAAATGCTTGATTTCGAGAGTGAGCGAAACTAATGAAAACATTGTTGGGGTAAAACCTAAAGGGAAAGACCTAGCACCAAATCCAATTTGCCATCTGATCTAACTTCTGGAGGCAGTCAAAATGAGCCTTAGAATTCTTCCCTACCTTATTCCTGTGCTGAGATACAGGCTGCTCCAACCTGCTGTAAAATGCTTGATTTCGAGAGTGAGCGAATACAATGAAAACATTGTTGGGGTAAAACCTAAAGGGAAAGACCTAGCACCAAATCCAATTTGCCATCTGATCTAACTTCTGGAGGCAGTCAAAATGAGCCTTAGAATTCTTCCCTACCTTATTCCTGTGCTGAGATACAGGCTGCTCCAACCTGCTGTAAAATGCTTGATTTCGAGAGTGAGCGAAACTAATGAAAACATTTTTGGGGTAAAACCTAAAGGGAAAGACCTAGCACCAAATCCAATTTGCCATCTGATCTAACTTCTGGAGGCAGTCAAAATGATCCTTAGAATTCTTCCCTACCTTATTCCTGTGCTGAGATACAGGCTGCTCCAACCTGCTGTAAAATGCTTGATTTCGAGAGTGAGCGAAACTAATGAAAACATTGTTGGGGTAAAACCTAAAGGGAAAGACCTAGCACCAAATCCAATTTGCCATCTGATCTAACTTCTGGAGGCAGTCAAAATGATCCTTAGAATTCTTCCCTACCTTATTCCTGTGCTGAGATACAGGCTGCTCCAACCTGCTGTAAAATGCTTGATTTCGAGAGTGAGCGAAACTAATGAAAACATTGTTGGGGTAAAACCTAAAGGGAAAGACCTAGCACCAAATCCAATTTGCCATCTGATCTAACTTCTGGAGGCAGTCAAAATGAGCCTTAGAATTCTTCCCTACCTTATTCCTGTGCTGAGATACAGGCTGCTCCAACCTGCTGTAAAATGCTTGATTTCGAGAGTGAGCGAAACTAATGAAAACATTGTTGGGGTAAAACCTAAAGGGAAAGACCTAGCACCAAATCCAATTTGCCATCTGATCTAACTTCTGGAGGCAGTCAAAATGATCCTTAGAATTCTTCCCTACCTTATTCCTGTGCTGAGATACAGGCTGCTCCAACCTGCTGTAAAATGCTTGATTTCGAGAGTGAGCGAAACTAATGAAAACATTGTTGGGGTAAAACCTAAAGGGAAAGACCTAGCACCAAATCCAATTTGCCATCTGATCGAACTTCTGGAGGCAGTCAAAATGATCCTTAGAATTCTTCCCTACCTTATTCCTGTGCTGAGATACAGGCTGCTCCAACCTGCTGTAAAATGCTTGATTTCGAGAGTGAGCGAAACTAATGAAAACATTGTTGGGGTAAAACCTAAAGGCAAAGACCTAGCACCAAATCCAATTTGCCATCTGATCTAACTTCTGGAGGCAGTCAAAATGATCCTTAGAATTCTTCCCTACCTTATTCCTGTGCTGAGATACAGGCTGCTCCAACCTGCTGTAAAATGCTTGATTTCGAGAGTGAGCGAAACTAATGAAAACATTGTTGGGGTAAAACCTAAAGGGAAAGACCTAGCACCAAATCCAATTTGCCATCTGATCTAACTTCTGGAGGCAGTCAAAATGAGCCTTAGAATTCTTCCCTACCTTATTCCTGTGCTGAGATACAGGCTGCTCCAACCTGCTGTAAAATGCTTGATTTCGAGAGTGAGCGAAACTAATGAAAACATTGTTGGGGTAAAACCTAAAGGGAAAGACCTAGCACCAAATCCAATTTGCCATCTGATCTAACTTCTGGAGGCAGTCAAAATGATCCTTAGAATTCTTCCCTACCTTATTCCTGTGCTGAGATACAGGCTGCTCCAACCTGCTGTAAAATGCTTGATTTCGAGAGTGAGCGAAACTAATGAAAACATTGTTGGGGTAAAACCTAAAGGGAAAGACCTAGCACCAAATCCAATTTGCCATCTGATCTAACTTCTGGAGGCAGTCAAAATGATCCTTAGAATTCTTCCCTACCTTATTCCTGTGCTGAGATACAGGCTGCTCCAACCTGCTATAAAATGCTTGATTTCGAGAGTGAGCGAAACTAATGAAAACATTGTTGGGGTAAAACCTAAAGGGAAAGACCTAGCACCAAATCCAATTTGCCATCTGATCTAACTTCTGGAGGCAGTCAAAATGATCCTTAGAATTCTTCCCTACCTTATTCCTGTGCTGAGATACAGGCTGCTCCAACCTGCTGTAAAATGCTTGATTTCGAGAGTGAGCGAAACTAATGAAAACATTGTTGGGGTAAAACCTAAAGGGAAAGACCTAGCACCAAATCCAATTTGCCATCTGATCTAACTTCTGGAGGCAGTCAAAATGATCCTTAGAATTCTTCCCTACCTTATTCCTGTGCTGAGATACAGGCTGCTCCAACCTGCTGTAAAATGCTTGATTTCGAGAGTGAGCGAAACTAATGAAAACATTGTTGGGGTAAAACCTAAAGGGAAAGACCTAGCACCAAATTCCATTGGCCATCTGATCTAACTTCTGGAGGCAGTCAAAATGAGTATTTGAATTCTTCCCTACCTTATTACTGTGCTGAGATACAGGCTGCTCCAACCTGCTGTAAAATGCTTGATTTCGAGAGTGAGCGAAACTAAGGAAAACATTGTTGGGGTAAAACCTAAAGGGAAAGACCTAGCACCAAATCCAATTTGCCATCTGATCTAACTTCTGGAGGCAGTCAAAATGAGCATTTGAATTCTTCCCTACCTTATTCCTGTGCTGAGATACAGGCTGCTCCAACCTGCTGTAAAATGCTTGATTTCGAGAGTGAGCGAAACTAATGAAAACATTGTTGGGGTAAAACCTAAAGGGAAAGACCTAGCACCAAATCCAATTTGCCATCTGATCTAACTTCTGGAGGCAGTCAAAATGATCCTTAGAATTCTTCCCTACCTTATTCCTGTGCTGAGATACAGGCTGCTCCAACCTGCTGTAAAATGCTTGATTTCGAGAGTGAGCGAAACTAATGAAAACATTGTTGGGGTAAAACCTAAAGGGAAAGACCTAGCACCAAATCCAATTTGCCATCTGATCTAACTTCTGGAGGCAGTCAAAATGATCCTTAGAATTCTTCCCTACCTTATTCCTGTGCTGAGATACAGGCTGCTCCAACCTGCTGTAAAATGCTTGATTTCGAGAGTGAGCGAAACTAATGAAAACATTGTTGGGGTAAAACCTAAAGGGAAAGACCTAGCACCAAATCCAATTTGCCATCTGATCTAACTTCTGGAGGCAGTCAAAATGATCCTTAGAATTCTTCCCTACCTTATTCCTGTGCTGAGATACAGGCTGCTCCAACCTGCTGTAAAATGCTTGATTTCGAGAGTGAGCGAAACTAATGAAAACATTGTTGGGGTAAAACCTAAAGGGAAAGACCTAGCACCAAATCCAATTTGCCATCTGATCTAACTTCTGGAGGCAGTCAAAATGATCCTTAGAATTCTTCCCTACCTTATTCCTGTGCTGAGATACAGGCTGCTCCAACCTGCTGTAAAATGCTTGATTTCGAGAGTGAGCGAAACTAATGAAAACATTGTTGGGGTAAAACCTAAAGGGAAAGACCTAGCACCAAATCCAATTTGCCATCTGATCTAACTTCTGGAGGCAGTCAAAATGAGCCTTAGAATTCTTCCCTACCTTATTCCTGTGCTGAGATACAGGCTGCTCCAACCTGCTGTAAAATGCTTGATTTCGAGAGTGAGCGAAACTAATGAAAACATTGTTGGGGTAAAACCTAAAGGGAAAGACCTAGCACCAAATCCAATTTGCCATCTGATCTAACTTCTGGAGGCAGTCAAAATGATCCTTAGAATTCTTCCCTACCTTATTCCTGTGCTGAGATACAGGCTGCTCCAACCTGCTGTAAAATGCTTGATTTCGAGAGTGAGCGAAACTAATGAAAACATTGTTGGGGTAAAACCTAAAGGGAAAGACCTAGCACCAAATCCAATTTGCCATCTGATCTAACTTCTGGAGGCAGTCAAAATGAGCATTTGAATTCTTCCCTACCTTATTCCTGTGCTGAGATACAGGCTGCTCCAACCTGCTGTAAAATGCTTGATTTCGAGAGTGAGCGAAACTAATGAAAACATTGTTGGGGTAAAACCTAAAGGGAAAGACCTAGCACCAAATCCAATTTGCCATCTGATCTAACTTCTGGAGGCAGTCAAAATGAGCCTTAGAATTCTTTCCTACCTTATTCCTGTGCTGAGATACAGGCTGCTCCAACCTGCTGTAAAATGCTTGATTTCGAGAGTGAGCGAAACTAATGAAAACATTGTTGGGGTAAAACCTAAAGGGAAAGACCTAGCACCAAATCCAATTTGCCATCTGATCTAACTTCTGGAGGCAGTCAAAATGAGCATTTGAATTCTTCCCTACCTTATTCCTGTGCTGAGATACAGGCTGCTCCAACCTGCTGTAAAATGCTTGATTTCGAGAGTGAGCGAAACTAATGAAAACATTGTTGGGGTAAAACCTAAAGGGAAAGACCTAGCACCAAATCCAATTTGCCATCTGATCTAACTTCTGGAGGCAGTCAAAATGAGCCTTAGAATTCTTTCCTACCTTATTCCTGTGCTGAGATACAGGCTGCTCCAACCTGCTGTAAAATGCTTGATTTCGAGAGTGAGCGAAACTAATGAAAACATTGTTGGGGTAAAACCTAAAGGGAAAGACCTAGCACCAAATCCAATTTGCCATCTCATCTAACTTCTGGAGGCAGTCAAAATGAGCCTTTGAATTCTTCCCTACCTTATTCCTGTGCTGAGATACAGGCTGCTCCAACCTGCTGTAAAATGCTTGATTTCGAGAGTGAGCGAAACTAATGAAAACATTGTTGGGGTAAAACCTAAAGGGAAAGACCTAGCACCAAATCCAATTTGCCATCTGATCTAACTTCTGGAGGCAGTCAAAATGAGCCTTAGAATTCTTCCCTACCTTATTCCTGTGCTGAGATACAGGCTGCTCCAACCTGCTGTAAAATGCTTGATTTCGAGAGTGAGCGAAACTAATGAAAACATTGTTGGGGTAAAACCTAAAGGGAAAGACCTAGCACCAAATCCAATTTGCCATCTGATCTAACTTCTGGAGGCAGTCAAAATGATCCTTAGAATTCTTCCCTACCTTATTCCTGTGCTGAGATACAGGCTGCTCCAACCTGCTGTAAAATGCTTGATTTCGAGAGTGAGCGAAACTAATGAAAACATTTTTGGGGTAAAACCTAAAGGGAAAGACCTAGCACCAAATCCAATTTGCCATCTGATCTAACTTCTGGAGGCAGTCAAAATGAGCCTTTGAATTCTTCCCTACCTTATTCCTGTGCTGAGATACAGGCTGCTCCAACCTGCTGTAAAATGCTTGATTTCGAGAGTGAGCGAAACTAATGAAAACATTGTTGGGGTAAAACCTAAAGGGAAAGACCTAGCACCAAATCCAATTTGCCATCTGATCTAACTTCTGGAGGCAGTCAAAATGATCCTTAGAATTCTTCCCTACCTTATTCCTGTGCTGAGATACAGGCTGCTCCAACCTGCTGTAAAATGCTTGATTTCGAGAGTGAGCGAAACTAATGAAAACATTGTTGGGGTAAAACCTAAAGGGAAAGACCTAGCACCAAATCCAATTTGCCATCTGATCTAACTTCTGGAGGCAGTCAAAATGATCCTTAGAATTCTTCCCTACCTTATTCCTGTGCTGAGATACAGGCTGCTCCAACCTGCTGTAAAATGCTTGATTTCGAGAGTGAGCGAAACTAATGAAAACATTGTTGGGGTAAAACCTAAAGGGAAAGACCTAGCACCAAATCCAATTTGCCATCTGATCTAACTTCTGGAGGCAGTCAAAATGAGCCTTAGAATTCTTCCCTACCTTATTCCTGTGCTGAGATACAGGCTGCTCCAACCTGCTGTAAAATGCTTGATTTCGAGAGTGAGCGAAACTAATGAAAACATTGTTGGGGTAAAACCTAAAGGGAAAGACCTAGCACCAAATCCAATTTGCCATCTGATCGAACTTCTGGAGGCAGTCAAAATGATCCTTAGAATTCTTCCCTACCTTATTCCTGTGCTGAGATACAGGCTGCTCCAACCTGCTGTAAAATGCTTGATTTCGAGAGTGAGCGAAACTAATGAAAACATTGTTGGGGTAAAACCTAAAGGGAAAGACCTAGCACCAAATCCAATTTGCCATCTGATCTAACTTCTGGAGGCAGTCAAAATGAGCCTTAGAATTCTTCCCTACCTTATTCCTGTGCTGAGATACAGGCTGCTCCAACCTGCTGTAAAATGCTTGATTTCGAGAGTGAGCGAAACTAATGAAAACATTGTTGGGGTAAAACCTAAAGGGAAAGACCTAGCACCAAATCCAATTTGCCATCTGATCGAACTTCTGGAGGCAGTCAAAATGATCCTTAGAATTCTTCCCTACCTTATTCCTGTGCTGAGATACAGGCTGCTCCAACCTGCTGTAAAATGCTTGATTTCGAGAGTGAGCGAAACTAATGAAAACATTGTTGGGGTAAAACCTAAAGGCAAAGACCTAGCACCAAATCCAATTTGCCATCTGATCTAACTTCTGGAGGCAGTCAAAATGAGCCTTAGAATTCTTCCCTACCTTATTCCTGTGCTGAGATACAGGCTGCTCCAACCTGCTGTAAAATGCTTGATTTCGAGAGTGAGCGAAACTAATGAAAACATTGTTGGGGTAAAACCTAAAGGGAAAGACCTAGCACCAAATCCAATTTGCCATCTGATCTAACTTCTGGAGGCAGTCAAAATGAGCCTTAGAATTCTTCCCTACCTTATTCCTGTGCTGAGATACAGGCTGCTCCAACCTGCTGTAAAATGCTTGATTTCGAGAGTGAGCGAAACTAATGAAAACATTGTTGGGGTAAAACCTAAAGGGAAAGACCTAGCACCAAATCCAATTTGCCATCTGATCTAACTTCTGGAGGCAGTCAAAATGATCCTTAGAATTCTTCCCTACCTTATTCCTGTGCTGAGATACAGGCTGCTCCAACCTGCTGTAAAATGCTTGATTTCGAGAGTGAGCGAAACTAATGAAAACATTGTTGGGGTAAAACCTAAAGGGAAAGACCTAGCACCAAATCCAATTTGCCATCTGATCTAACTTCTGGAGGCAGTCAAAATGAGCCTTAGAATTCTTCCCTACCTTATTCCTGTGCTGAGATACAGGCTGCTCCAACCTGCTGTAAAATGCTTGATTTCGAGAGTGAGCGAAACTAATGAAAACATTGTTGGGGTAAAACCTAAAGGGAAAGACCTAGCACCAAATCCAATTTGCCATCTGATCTAACTTCTGGAGGCAGTCAAAATGAGCCTTAGAATTCTTCCCTACCTTATTCCTGTGCTGAGATACAGGCTGCTCCAACCTGCTGTAAAATGCTTGATTTCGAGAGTGAGCGAAACTAATGAAAACATTGTTGGGGTAAAACCTAAAGGGAAAGACCTAGCACCAAATCCAATTTGCCATCTGATCTAACTTCTGGAGGCAGTCAAAATGATCCTTAGAATTCTTCCCTACCTTATTCCTGTGCTGAGATACAGGCTGCTCCAACCTGCTGTAAAATGCTTGATTTCGAGAGTGAGCGAAACTAATGAAAACATTGTTGGGGTAAAACCTAAAGGGAAAGACCTAGCACCAAATCCAATTTGCCATCTGATCGAACTTCTGGAGGCAGTCAAAATGATCCTTAGAATTCTTCCCTACCTTATTCCTGTGCTGAGATACAGGCTGCTCCAACCTGCTGTAAAATGCTTGATTTCGAGAGTGAGCGAAACTAATGAAAACATTGTTGGGGTAAAACCTAAAGGGAAAGACCTAGCACCAAATTCCATTGGCCATCTGATCTAACTTCTGGAGGCAGTCAAAATGAGTATTTGAATTCTTCCCTACCTTATTACTGTGCTGAGATACAGGCTGCTCCAACCTGCTGTAAAATGCTTGATTTCGAGAGTGAGCGAAACTAATGAAAACATTGTTGGGGTAAAACCTAAAGGGAAAGACCTAGCACCAAATCCAATTTGCCATCTGATCTAACTTCTGGAGGCAGTCAAAATGAGCCTTAGAATTCTTCCCTACCTTATTCCTGTGCTGAGATACAGGCTGCTCCAACCTGCTGTAAAATGCTTGATTTCGAGAGTGAGCGAAACTAATGAAAACATTGTTGGGGTAAAACCTAAAGGGAAAGACCTAGCACCAAATCCAATTTGCCATCTGATCTAACTTCTGGAGGCAGTCAAAATGATCCTTAGAATTCTTCCCTACCTTATTCCTGTGCTGAGATACAGGCTGCTCCAACCTGCTGTAAAATGCTTGATTTCGAGAGTGAGCGAAACTAATGAAAACATTGTTGGGGTAAAACCTAAAGGGAAAGACCTAGCACCAAATCCAATTTGCCATCTGATCTAACTTCTGGAGGCAGTCAAAATGATCCTTAGAATTCTTCCCTACCTTATTCCTGTGCTGAGATACAGGCTGCTCCAACCTGCTGTAAAATGCTTGATTTCGAGAGTGAGCGAAACTAATGAAAACATTGTTGGGGTAAAACCTAAAGGGAAAGACCTAGCACCAAATCCAATTTGCCATCTGATCTAACTTCTGGAGGCAGTCAAAATGATCCTTAGAATTCTTCCCTACCTTATTCCTGTGCTGAGATACAGGCTGCTCCAACCTGCTGTAAAATGCTTGATTTCGAGAGTGAGCGAAACTAATGAAAACATTGTTGGGGTAAAACCTAAAGGGAAAGACCTAGCACCAAATCCAATTTGCCATCTGATCGAACTTCTGGAGGCAGTCAAAATGATCCTTAGAATTCTTCCCTACCTTATTCCTGTGCTGAGATACAGGCTGCTCCAACCTGCTGTAAAATGCTTGATTTCGAGAGTGAGCGAAACTAATGAAAACATTGTTGGGGTAAAACCTAAAGGGAAAGACCTAGCACCAAATCCAATTTGCCATCTGATCTAACTTCTGGAGGCAGTCAAAATGAGCCTTTGAATTCTTCCCTACCTTATTCCTGTGCTGAGATACAGGCTGCTCCAACCTGCTGTAAAATGCTTGATTTCGAGAGTGAGCGAAACTAATGAAAACATTGTTGGGGTAAAACCTAAAGGGAAAGACCTAGCACCAAATCCAATTTGCCATCTGATCGAACTTCTGGAGGCAGTCAAAATGATCCTTAGAATTCTTCCCTACCTTATTCCTGTGCTGAGATACAGGCTGCTCCAACCTGCTGTAAAATGCTTGATTTCGAGAGTGAGCGAAACTAATGAAAACATTGTTGGGGTAAAACCTAAAGGGAAAGACCTAGCACCAAATCCAATTTGCCATCTGATCTAACTTCTGGAGGCAGTCAAAATGAGCCTTAGAATTCTTCCCTACCTTATTCCTGTGCTGAGATACAGGCTGCTCCAACCTGCTGTAAAATGCTTGATTTCGAGAGTGAGCGAAACTAATGAAAACATTGTTGGGGTAAAACCTAAAGGGAAAGACCTAGCACCAAATCCAATTTGCCATCTGATCTAACTTCTGGAGGCAGTCAAAATGAGCCTTAGAATTCTTCCCTACCTTATTCCTGTGCTGAGATACAGGCTGCTCCAACCTGCTGTAAAATGCTTGATTTCGAGAGTGAGCGAAACTAATGAAAACATTGTTGGGGTAAAACCTAAAGGGAAAGACCTAGCACCAAATCCAATTTGCCATCTGATCTAACTTCTGGAGGCAGTCAAAATGAGCCTTAGAATTCTTCCCTACCTTATTCCTGTGCTGAGATACAGGCTGCTCCAACCTGCTGTAAAATGCTTGATTTCGAGAGTGAGCGAAACTAATGAAAACATTTTTGGGGTAAAACCTAAAGGGAAAGACCTAGCACCAAATCCAATTTGCCATCTGATCTAACTTCTGGAGGCAGTCAAAATGAGCCTTTGAATTCTTCCCTACCTTATTCCTGTGCTGAGATACAGGCTGCTCCAACCTGCTGTAAAATGCTTGATTTCGAGAGTGAGCGAAACTAATGAAAACATTGTTGGGGTAAAACCTAAAGGGAAAGACCTAGCACCAAATCCAATTTGCCATCTGATCTAACTTCTGGAGGCAGTCAAAATGATCCTTAGAATTCTTCCCTACCTTATTCCTGTGCTGAGATACAGGCTGCTCCAACCTGCTGTAAAATGCTTGATTTCGAGAGTGAGCGAAACTAATGAAAACATTGTTGGGGTAAAACCTAAAGGGAAAGACCTAGCACCAAATCCAATTTGCCATCTGATCTAACTTCTGGAGGCAGTCAAAATGATCCTTAGAATTCTTCCCTACCTTATTCCTGTGCTGAGATACAGGCTGCTCCAACCTGCTGTAAAATGCTTGATTTCGAGAGTGAGCGAAACTAATGAAAACATTGTTGGGGTAAAACCTAAAGGGAAAGACCTAGCACCAAATCCAATTTGCCATCTGATCTAACTTCTGGAGGCAGTCAAAATGAGCCTTAGAATTCTTCCCTACCTTATTCCTGTGCTGAGATACAGGCTGCTCCAACCTGCTGTAAAATGCTTGATTTCGAGAGTGAGCGAAACTAATGAAAACATTGTTGGGGTAAAACCTAAAGGGAAAGACCTAGCACCAAATCCAATTTGCCATCTGATCGAACTTCTGGAGGCAGTCAAAATGATCCTTAGAATTCTTCCCTACCTTATTCCTGTGCTGAGATACAGGCTGCTCCAACCTGCTGTAAAATGCTTGATTTCGAGAGTGAGCGAAACTAATGAAAACATTGTTGGGGTAAAACCTAAAGGGAAAGACCTAGCACCAAATCCAATTTGCCATCTGATCTAACTTCTGGAGGCAGTCAAAATGAGCCTTAGAATTCTTCCCTACCTTATTCCTGTGCTGAGATACAGGCTGCTCCAACCTGCTGTAAAATGCTTGATTTCGAGAGTGAGCGAAACTAATGAAAACATTGTTGGGGTAAAACCTAAAGGGAAAGACCTAGCACCAAATCCAATTTGCCATCTGATCTAACTTCTGGAGGCAGTCAAAATGAGCCTTAGAATTCTTCCCTACCTTATTCCTGTGCTGAGATACAGGCTGCTCCAACCTGCTGTAAAATGCTTGATTTCGAGAGTGAGCGAAACTAATGAAAACATTGTTGGGGTAAAACCTAAAGGGAAAGACCTAGCACCAAATCCAATTTGCCATCTGATCTAACTTCTGGAGGCAGTCAAAATGATCCTTAGAATTCTTCCCTACCTTATTCCTGTGCTGAGATACAGGCTGCTCCAACCTGCTGTAAAATGCTTGATTTCGAGAGTGAGCGAAACTAATGAAAACATTGTTGGGGTAAAACCTAAAGGGAAAGACCTAGCACCAAATTCCATTGGCCATCTGATCTAACTTCTGGAGGCAGTCAAAATGAGTATTTGAATTCTTCCCTACCTTATTACTGTGCTGAGATACAGGCTGCTCCAACCTGCTGTAAAATGCTTGATTTCGAGAGTGAGCGAAACTAATGAAAACATTGTTGGGGTAAAACCTAAAGGGAAAGACCTAGCACCAAATCCAATTTGCCATCTGATCTAACTTCTGGAGGCAGTCAAAATGAGCATTTGAATTCTTCCCTACCTTATTCCTGTGCTGAGATACAGGCTGCTCCAACCTGCTGTAAAATGCTTGATTTCGAGAGTGAGCGAAACTAATGAAAACATTGTTGGGGTAAAACCTAAAGGGAAAGACCTAGCACCAAATCCAATTTGCCATCTGATCTAACTTCTGGAGGCAGTCAAAATGAGCCTTAGAATTCTTCCCTACCTTATTCCTGTGCTGAGATACAGGCTGCTCCAACCTGCTGTAAAATGCTTGATTTCGAGAGTGAGCGAAACTAATGAAAACATTGTTGGGGTAAAACCTAAAGGGAAAGACCTAGCACCAAATCCAATTTGCCATCTGATCTAACTTCTGGAGGCAGTCAAAATGAGCCTTAGAATTCTTCCCTACCTTATTCCTGTGCTGAGATACAGGCTGCTCCAACCTGCTGTAAAATGCTTGATTTCGAGAGTGAGCGAAACTAATGAAAACATTGTTGGGGTAAAACCTAAAGGGAAAGACCTAGCACCAAATCCAATTTGCCATCTGATCTAACTTCTGGAGGCAGTCAAAATGATCCTTAGAATTCTTCCCTACCTTATTCCTGTGCTGAGATACAGGCTGCTCCAACCTGCTGTAAAATGCTTGATTTCGAGAGTGAGCGAAACTAATGAAAACATTGTTGGGGTAAAACCTAAAGGGAAAGACCTAGCACCAAATCCAATTTGCCATCTGATCGAACTTCTGGAGGCAGTCAAAATGAGCCTTAGAATTCTTCCCTACCTTATTCCTGTGCTGAGATACAGGCTGCTCCAACCTGCTGTAAAATGCTTGATTTCGAGAGTGAGCGAAACTAATGAAAACATTGTTGGGGTAAAACCTAAAGGGAAAGACCTAGCACCAAATTCCATTGGCCATCTGATCTAACTTCTGGAGGCAGTCAAAATGAGTATTTGAATTCTTCCCTACCTTATTACTGTGCTGAGATACAGGCTGCTCCAACCTGCTGTAAAATGCTTGATTTCGAGAGTGAGCGAAACTAATGAAAACATTGTTGGGGTAAAACCTAAAGGGAAAGACCTAGCACCAAATCCAATTTGCCATCTGATCTAACTTCTGGAGGCAGTCAAAATGAGCATTTGAATTCTTCCCTACCTTATTCCTGTGCTGAGATACAGGCTGCTCCAACCTGCTGTAAAATGCTTGATTTCGAGAGTGAGCGAAACTAATGAAAACATTGTTGGGGTAAAACCTAAAGGGAAAGACCTAGCACCAAATCCAATTTGCCATCTGATCTAACTTCTGGAGGCAGTCAAAATGAGCCTTAGAATTCTTCCCTACCTTATTCCTGTGCTGAGATACAGGCTGCTCCAACCTGCTGTAAAATGCTTGATTTCGAGAGTGAGCGAAACTAATGAAAACATTGTTGGGGTAAAACCTAAAGGGAAAGACCTAGCACCAAATCCAATTTGCCATCTGATCTAACTTCTGGAGGCAGTCAAAATGAGCCTTAGAATTCTTCCCTACCTTATTCCTGTGCTGAGATACAGGCTGCTCCAACCTGCTGTAAAATGCTTGATTTCGAGAGTGAGCGAAACTAATGAAAACATTGTTGGGGTAAAACCTAAAGGGAAAGACCTAGCACCAAATCCAATTTGCCATCTGATCTAACTTCTGGAGGCAGTCAAAATGATCCTTAGAATTCTTCCCTACCTTATTCCTGTGCTGAGATACAGGCTGCTCCAACCTGCTGTAAAATGCTTGATTTCGAGAGTGAGCGAAACTAATGAAAACATTGTTGGGGTAAAACCTAAAGGGAAAGACCTAGCACCAAATCCAATTTGCCATCTGATCGAACTTCTGGAGGCAGTCAAAATGATCCTTAGAATTCTTCCCTACCTTATTCCTGTGCTGAGATACAGGCTGCTCCAACCTGCTGTAAAATGCTTGATTTCGAGAGTGAGCGAAACTAATGAAAACATTGTTGGGGTAAAACCTAAAGGCAAAGACCTAGCACCAAATCCAATTTGCCATCTGATCTAACTTCTGGAGGCAGTCAAAATGAGCCTTAGAATTCTTCCCTACCTTATTCCTGTGCTGAGATACAGGCTGCTCCAACCTGCTGTAAAATGCTTGATTTCGAGAGTGAGCGAAACTAATGAAAACATTGTTGGGGTAAAACCTAAAGGGAAAGACCTAGCACCAAATCCAATTTGCCATCTGATCTAACTTCTGGAGGCAGTCAAAATGATCCTTAGAATTCTTCCCTACCTTATTCCTGTGCTGAGATACAGGCTGCTCCAACCTGCTGTAAAATGCTTGATTTCGAGAGTGAGCGAAACTAATGAAAACATTGTTGGGGTAAAACCTAAAGGGAAAGACCTAGCACCAAATCCAATTTGCCATCTGATCTAACTTCTGGAGGCAGTCAAAATGATCCTTAGAATTCTTCCCTACCTTATTCCTGTGCTGAGATACAGGCTGCTCCAACCTGCTGTAAAATGCTTGATTTCGAGAGTGAGCGAAACTAATGAAAACATTGTTGGGGTAAAACCTAAAGGGAAAGACCTAGCACCAAATTCCATTGGCCATCTGATCTAACTTCTGGAGGCAGTCAAAATGAGTATTTGAATTCTTCCCTACCTTATTACTGTGCTGAGATACAGGCTGCTCCAACCTGCTGTAAAATGCTTGATTTCGAGAGTGAGCGAAACTAATGAAAATATTGTTGGGGTAAAACCTAAAGGGAAAGACCTAGCACCAAATCCAATTTGCCATCTGATCTAACTTCTGGAGGCAGTCAAAATGAGCATTTGAATTCTTCCCTTCCTTATTCCTGTGCTGAGATACAGGCTGCTCCAACCTGCTGTAAAATGCTTGATTTCGAGAGTGAGCGAAACTAATGAAAACATTGTTGGGGTAAAACCTAAAGGGAAAGACCTAGCACCAAATCCAATTTGCCATCTGATCTAACTTCTGGAGGCAGTCAAAATGAGCCTTAGAATTCTTCCCTACCTTATTCCTGTGCTGAGATACAGGCTGCTCCAACCTGCTGTAAAATGCTTGATTTCGAGAGTGAGCGAAACTAATGAAAACATTGTTGGGGTAAAACCTAAAGGGAAAGACCTAGCACCAAATCCAATTTGCCATCTGATCTAACTTCTGGAGGCAGTCAAAATGAGCCTTAGAATTCTTCCCTACCTTATTCCTGTGCTGAGATACAGGCTGCTCCAACCTGCTGTAAAATGCTTGATTTCGAGAGTGAGCGAAACTAATGAAAACATTGTTGGGGTAAAACCTAAAGGGAAAGACCTAGCACCAAATCCAATTTGCCATCTGATCTAACTTCTGGAGGCAGTCAAAATGATCCTTAGAATTCTTCCCTACCTTATTCCTGTGCTGAGATACAGGCTGCTCCAACCTGCTGTAAAATGCTTGATTTCGAGAGTGAGCGAAACTAATGAAAACATTGTTGGGGTAAAACCTAAAGGGAAAGACCTAGCACCAAATCCAATTTGCCATCTGATCTAACTTCTGGAGGCAGTCAAAATGATCCTTAGAATTCTTCCCTACCTTATTCCTGTGCTGAGATACAGGCTGCTCCAACCTGCTGTAAAATGCTTGATTTCGAGAGTGAGCGAAACTAATGAAAACATTGTTGGGGTAAAACCTAAAGGGAAAGACCTAGCACCAAATCCAATTTGCCATCTGATCTAACTTCTGGAGGCAGTCAAAATGATCCTTAGAATTCTTCCCTACCTTATTCCTGTGCTGAGATACAGGCTGCTCCAACCTGCTGTAAAATGCTTGATTTCGAGAGTGAGCGAAACTAATGAAAACATTGTTGGGGTAAAACCTAAAGGGAAAGACCTAGCACCAAATCCAATTTGCCATCTGATCTAACTTCTGGAGGCAGTCAAAATGATCCTTAGAATTCTTCCCTACCTTATTCCTGTGCTGAGATACAGGCTGCTCCAACCTGCTGTAAAATGCTTGATTTCGAGAGTGAGCGAAACTAATGAAAACATTGTTGGGGTAAAACCTAAAGGGAAAGACCTAGCACCAAATTCCATTGGCCATCTGATCTAACTTCTGGAGGCAGTCAAAATGAGTATTTGAATTCTTCCCTACCTTATTACTGTGCTGAGATACAGGCTGCTCCAACCTGCTGTAAAATGCTTGATTTCGAGAGTGAGCGAAACTAATGAAAACATTGTTGGGGTAAAACCTAAAGGGAAAGACCTAGCACCAAATCCAATTTGCCATCTGATCTAACTTCTGGAGGCAGTCAAAATGAGCATTTGAATTCTTCCCTTCCTTATTCCTGTGCTGAGATACAGGCTGCTCCAACCTGCTGTAAAATGCTTGATTTCGAGAGTGAGCGAAACTAATGAAAACATTGTTGGGGTAAAACCTAAAGGGAAAGACCTAGCACCAAATCCAATTTGCCATCTGATCTAACTTCTGGAGGCAGTCAAAATGAGCCTTAGAATTCTTCCCTACCTTATTCCTGTGCTGAGATACAGGCTGCTCCAACCTGCTGTAAAATGCTTGATTTCGAGAGTGAGCGAAACTAATGAAAACATTGTTGGGGTAAAACCTAAAGGGAAAGACCTAGCACCAAATCCAATTTGCCATCTGATCTAACTTCTGGAGGCAGTCAAAATGATCCTTAGAATTCTTCCCTACCTTATTCCTGTGCTGAGATACAGGCTGCTCCAACCTGCTGTAAAATGCTTGATTTCGAGAGTGAGCGAAACTAATGAAAACATTGTTGGGGTAAAACCTAAAGGGAAAGACCTAGCACCAAATCCAATTTGCCATCTGATCTAACTTCTGGAGGCAGTCAAAATGATCCTTAGAATTCTTCCCTACCTTATTCCTGTGCTGAGATACAGGCTGCTCCAACCTGCTGTAAAATGCTTGATTTCGAGAGTGAGCGAAACTAATGAAAACATTGTTGGGGTAAAACCTAAAGGGAAAGACCTAGCACCAAATTCCATTGGCCATCTGATCTAACTTCTGGAGGCAGTCAAAATGAGTATTTGAATTCTTCCCTACCTTATTACTGTGCTGAGATACAGGCTGCTCCAACCTGCTGTAAAATGCTTGATTTCGAGAGTGAGCGAAACTAAGGAAAACATTGTTGGGGTAAAACCTAAAGGGAAAGACCTAGCACCAAATCCAATTTGCCATCTGATCTAACTTCTGGAGGCAGTCAAAATGAGCATTTGAATTCTTCCCTACCTTATTCCTGTGCTGAGATACAGGCTGCTCCAACCTGCTGTAAAATGCTTGATTTCGAGAGTGAGCGAAACTAATGAAAACATTGTTGGGGTAAAACCTAAAGGGAAAGACCTAGCACCAAATCCAATTTGCCATCTGATCTAACTTCTGGAGGCAGTCAAAATGAGCCTTAGAATTCTTCCCTACCTTATTCCTGTGCTGAGATACAGGCTGCTCCAACCTGCTGTAAAATGCTTGATTTCGAGAGTGAGCGAAACTAATGAAAACATTGTTGGGGTAAAACCTAAAGGGAAAGACCTAGCACCAAATCCAATTTGCCATCTGATCTAACTTCTGGAGGCAGTCAAAATGATCCTTAGAATTCTTCCCTACCTTATTCCTGTGCTGAGATACAGGCTGCTCCAACCTGCTGTAAAATGCTTGATTTCGAGAGTGAGCGAAACTAATGAAAACATTGTTGGGGTAAAACCTAAAGGGAAAGACCTAGCACCAAATCCAATTTGCCATCTGATCTAACTTCTGGAGGCAGTCAAAATGATCCTTAGAATTCTTCCCTACCTTATTCCTGTGCTGAGATACAGGCTGCTCCAACCTGCTGTAAAATGCTTGATTTCGAGAGTGAGCGAAACTAATGAAAACATTGTTGGGGTAAAACCTAAAGGGAAAGACCTAGCACCAAATCCAATTTGCCATCTGATCTAACTTCTGGAGGCAGTCAAAATGATCCTTAGAATTCTTCCCTACCTTATTCCTGTGCTGAGATACAGGCTGCTCCAACCTGCTGTAAAATGCTTGATTTCGAGAGTGAGCGAAACTAATGAAAACATTGTTGGGGTAAAACCTAAAGGGAAAGACCTAGCACCAAATCCAATTTGCCATCTGATCTAACTTCTGGAGGCAGTCAAAATGATCCTTAGAATTCTTCCCTACCTTATTCCTGTGCTGAGATACAGGCTGCTCCAACCTGCTGTAAAATGCTTGATTTCGAGAGTGAGCGAAACTAATGAAAACATTGTTGGGGTAAAACCTAAAGGGAAAGACCTAGCACCAAATCCAATTTGCCATCTGATCTAACTTCTGGAGGCAGTCAAAATGAGCCTTAGAATTCTTCCCTACCTTATTCCTGTGCTGAGATACAGGCTGCTCCAACCTGCTGTAAAATGCTTGATTTCGAGAGTGAGCGAAACTAATGAAAACATTGTTGGGGTAAAACCTAAAGGGAAAGACCTAGCACCAAATCCAATTTGCCATCTGATCTAACTTCTGGAGGCAGTCAAAATGAGCCTTAGAATTCTTCCCTACCTTATTCCTGTGCTGAGATACAGGCTGCTCCAACCTGCTGTAAAATGCTTGATTTCGAGAGTGAGCGAAACTAATGAAAACATTGTTGGGGTAAAACCTAAAGGGAAAGACCTAGCACCAAATCCAATTTGCCATCTGATCTAACTTCTGGAGGCAGTCAAAATGAGCCTTAGAATTCTTCCCTACCTTATTCCTGTGCTGAGATACAGGCTGCTCCAACCTGCTGTAAAATGCTTGATTTCGAGAGTGAGCGAAACTAATGAAAACATTGTTGGGGTAAAACCTAAAGGGAAAGACCTAGCACCAAATCCAATTTGCCATCTGATCTAACTTCTGGAGGCAGTCAAAATGAGCCTTTGAATTCTTCCCTACCTTATTCCTGTGCTGAGATACAGGCTGCTCCAACCTGCTGTAAAATGCTTGATTTCGAGAGTGAGCGAAACTAATGAAAACATTGTTGGGGTAAAACCTAAAGGGAAAGACCTAGCACCAAATCCAATTTGCCATCTGATCTAACTTCTGGAGGCAGTCAAAATGATCCTTAGAATTCTTCCCTACCTTATTCCTGTGCTGAGATACAGGCTGCTCCAACCTGCTGTAAAATGCTTGATTTCGAGAGTGAGCGAAACTAATGAAAACATTGTTGGGGTAAAACCTAAAGGGAAAGACCTAGCACCAAATCCAATTTGCCATCTGATCTAACTTCTGGAGGCAGTCAAAATGATCCTTAGAATTCTTCCCTACCTTATTCCTGTGCTGAGATACAGGCTGCTCCAACCTGCTGTAAAATGCTTGATTTCGAGAGTGAGCGAAACTAATGAAAACATTGTTGGGGTAAAACCTAAAGGGAAAGACCTAGCACCAAATCCAATTTGCCATCTGATCTAACTTCTGGAGGCAGTCAAAATGAGCCTTAGAATTCTTCCCTACCTTATTCCTGTGCTGAGATACAGGCTGCTCCAACCTGCTGTAAAATGCTTGATTTCGAGAGTGAGCGAAACTAATGAAAACATTGTTGGGGTAAAACCTAAAGGGAAAGACCTAGCACCAAATCCAATTTGCCATCTGATCTAACTTCTGGAGGCAGTCAAAATGATCCTTAGAATTCTTCCCTACCTTATTCCTGTGCTGAGATACAGGCTGCTCCAACCTGCTGTAAAATGCTTGATTTCGAGAGTGAGCGAAACTAATGAAAACATTGTTGGGGTAAAACCTAAAGGGAAAGACCTAGCACCAAATCCAATTTGCCATCTGATCTAACTTCTGGAGGCAGTCAAAATGATCCTTAGAATTCTTCCCTACCTTATTCCTGTGCTGAGATACAGGCTGCTCCAACCTGCTGTAAAATGCTTGATTTCGAGAGTGAGCGAAACTAATGAAAACATTGTTGGGGTAAAACCTAAAGGGAAAGACCTAGCACCAAATCCAATTTGCCATCTGATCTAACTTCTGGAGGCAGTCAAAATGAGCCTTAGAATTCTTCCCTACCTTATTCCTGTGCTGAGATACAGGCTGCTCCAACCTGCTGTAAAATGCTTGATTTCGAGAGTGAGCGAAACTAATGAAAACATTGTTGGGGTAAAACCTAAAGGGAAAGACCTAGCACCAAATCCAATTTGCCATCTGATCTAACTTCTGGAGGCAGTCAAAATGAGCCTTAGAATTCTTCCCTACCTTATTCCTGTGCTGAGATACAGGCTGCTCCAACCTGCTGTAAAATGCTTGATTTCGAGAGTGAGCGAAACTAATGAAAACATTGTTGGGGTAAAACCTAAAGGGAAAGACCTAGCACCAAATCCAATTTGCCATCTGATCTAACTTCTGGAGGCAGTCAAAATGAGCCTTAGAATTCTTCCCTACCTTATTCCTGTGCTGAGATACAGGCTGCTCCAACCTGCTGTAAAATGCTTGATTTCGAGAGTGAGCGAAACTAATGAAAACATTGTTGGGGTAAAACCTAAAGGGAAAGACCTAGCACCAAATCCAATTTGCCATCTGATCTAACTTCTGGAGGCAGTCAAAATGATCCTTAGAATTCTTCCCTACCTTATTCCTGTGCTGAGATACAGGCTGCTCCAACCTGCTGTAAAATGCTTGATTTCGAGAGTGAGCGAAACTAATGAAAACATTGTTGGGGTAAAACCTAAAGGGAAAGACCTAGCACCAAATCCAATTTGCCATCTGATCGAACTTCTGGAGGCAGTCAAAATGATCCTTAGAATTCTTCCCTACCTTATTCCTGTGCTGAGATACAGGCTGCTCCAACCTGCTGTAAAATGCTTGATTTCGAGAGTGAGCGAAACTAATGAAAACATTGTTGGGGTAAAACCTAAAGGGAAAGACCTAGCACCAAATCCAATTTGCCATCTGATCTAACTTCTGGAGGCAGTCAAAATGATCCTTAGAATTCTTCCCTACCTTATTCCTGTGCTGAGATACAGGCTGCTCCAACCTGCTGTAAAATGCTTGATTTCGAGAGTGAGCGAAACTAAGGAAAACATTGTTGGGGTAAAACCTAAAGGGAAAGACCTAGCACCAAATCCAATTTGCCATCTGATCTAACTTCTGGAGGCAGTCAAAATGATCCTTAGAATTCTTCCCTACCTTATTCCTGTGCTGAGATACAGGCTGCTCCAACCTGCTGTAAAATGCTTGATTTCGAGAGTGAGCGAAACTAATGAAAACATTGTTGGGGTAAAACCTAAAGGGAAAGACCTAGCACCAAATCCAATTTGCCATCTGATCTAACTTCTGGAGGCAGTCAAAATGAGCATTTGAATTCTTCCCTACCTTATTCCTGTGCTGAGATACAGGCTGCTCCAACCTGCTGTAAAATGCTTGATTTCGAGAGTGAGCGAAACTAATGAAAACATTGTTGGGGTAAAACCTAAAGGGAAAGGCCTAGCACCAAATCCAATTTGCCATCTGATCTAACTTCTGGAGGCAGTCAAAATGAGCCTTAGAATTCTTTCCTACCTTATTCCTGTGCTGAGATACAGGCTGCTCCAACCTGCTGTAAAATGCTTGATTTCGAGAGTGAGCGAAACTAATGAAAACATTGTTGGGGTAAAACCTAAAGGGAAAGACCTAGCACCAAATCCAATTTGCCATCTGATCTAAACTTCTGGAGGCAGTCAAAATGAGCCTTAGAATTCTTCCCTACCTTATTCCTGTGCTGAGATACAGGCTGCTCCAACCTGCTGTAAAATGCTTGATTTCGAGAGTGAGCGAAACTAATGAAAAACATTGTTGGGGTAAAACCTAAAGGGAAAGACCTAGCACCAAATCCAATTTGCCATCTGATCTAACTTCTGGAGGCAGTCAAAATGATCCTTAGAATTCTTCCCTACCTTATTCCTGTGCTGAGATACAGGCTGCTCCAACCTGCTGTAAAATGCTTGATTTCGAGAGTGAGCGAAACTAATGAAAACATTGTTGGGGTAAAACCTAAAGGGAAAGACCTAGCACCAAATCCAATTTGCCATCTGATCTAACTTCTGGAGGCAGTCAAAATGAGCCTTAGAATTCTTCCCTACCTTATTCCTGTGCTGAGATACAGGCTGCTCCAACCTGCTGTAAAATGCTTGATTTCGAGAGTGAGCGAAACTAATGAAAACATTGTTGGGGTAAAACCTAAAGGGAAAGACCTAGCACCAAATCCAATTTGCCATCTGATCTAACTTCTGGAGGCAGTCAAAATGAGCATTTGAATTCTTCCCTACCTTATTCCTGTGCTGAGATACAGGCTGCTCCAACCTGCTGTAAAATGCTTGATTTCGAGAGTGAGCGAAACTAATGAAAACATTGTTGGGGTAAAACCTAAAGGGAAAGACCTAGCACCAAATCCAATTTGCCATCTGATCTAACTTCTGGAGGCAGTCAAAATGAGCCTTAGAATTCTTCCCTACCTTATTCCTGTGCTGAGATACAGGCTGCTCCAACCTGCTGTAAAATGCTTGATTTCGAGAGTGAGCGAAACTAATGAAAACATTGTTGGGGTAAAACCTAAAGGGAAAGACTAGCACCAAATCCAATTTGCCATCTGATCTAACTTCTGGAGGCAGTCAAAATGATCCTTAGAATTCTTCCCTACCTTATTCCTGTGCTGAGATACAGGCTGCTCCAACCTGCTGTAAAATGCTTGATTTCGAGAGTGAGCGAAACTAATGAAAACATTGTTGGGGTAAAACCTAAAGGGAAAGACCTAGCACCAAATCCAATTTGCCATCTGATCTAACTTCTGGAGGCAGTCAAAATGAGCCTTAGAATTCTTCCCTACCTTATTCCTGTGCTGAGATACAGGCTGCTCCAACCTGCTGTAAAATGCTTGATTTCGAGAGTGAGCGAAACTAATGAAAACATTGTTGGGGGTAAAACCTAAAGGGAAAGACCTAGCACCAAATCCAATTTGCCATCTGATCTAACTTCTGGAGGCAGTCAAAATGAGCCTTAGAATTCTTCCCTACCTTATTCCTGTGCTGAGATACAGGCTGCTCCAACCTGCTGTAAAATGCTTGATTTCGAGAGTGAGCGAAACTAATGAAAACATTGTTGGGGTAAAACCTAAAGGGAAAGACCTAGCACCAAATCCAATTTGCCATCTGATCTAACTTCTGGAGGCAGTCAAAATGAGCCTTAGAATTCTTCCCTACCTTATTCCTGTGCTGAGATACAGGCTGCTCCAACCTGCTGTAAAATGCTTGATTTCGAGAGTGAGCGAAACTAATGAAAACATTGTTGGGGTAAAACCTAAAGGGAAAGACCTAGCACCAAATCCAATTTGCCATCTGATCTAACTTCTGGAGGCAGTCAAAATGAGCCTTAGAATTCTTCCCTACCTTATTCCTGTGCTGAGATACAGGCTGCTCCAACCTGCTGTAAAATGCTTGATTTCGAGAGTGAGCGAAACTAATGAAAACATTGTTGGGGTAAAACCTAAAGGGAAAGACCTAGCACCAAATCCAATTTGCCATCTGATCTAACTTCTGGAGGCAGTCAAAATGATCCTTAGAATTCTTCCCTACCTTATTCCTGTGCTGAGATACAGGCTGCTCCAACCTGCTGTAAAATGCTTGATTTCGAGAGTGAGCGAAACTAATGAAGCGAAACTAATGAAAACATTGTTGGGGTAAAACCTAAAGGGAAAGACCTAGCACCAAATCCAATTTGCCATCTGATCTAACTTCTGGAGGCAGTCAAAAATGATCCTTAGAATTCTTCCCTACCTTATTCCTGTGCTGAGATACAGGCTGCTCCAACCTGCTGTAAAATGCTTGATTTCGAGAGTGAGCGAAACTAATGAAAACATTGTTGGGGTAAAACCTAAAGGAAAGACCTAGCACCAAATCCAATTTGCCATCTGATCTAACTTCTGGAGGCAGTCAAAATGAGCCTTAGAATTCTTCCCCTACCTTATTCCTGTGCTGAGATACAGGCTGCTCCAACCTGCTGTAAAATGCTTGATTTCGAGAGTGAGCGAAACTAATGAAAACATTGTTGGGGTAAAACCTAAAGGGAAAGACCTAGCACCAAATCCAATTTGCCATCTGATCTAACTTTCTGGAGGCAGTCAAAATGATCCTTAGAATTCTTCCCTACCTTATTCCCTGTGCTGAGATACAGGCTGCTCCAACCTGCTGTAAAATGCTTGATTTCGAGAGTGAGCGAAACTAATGAAAACATTGTTGGGGGTAAAACCTAAAGGGAAAGACCTAGCACCAAATCCAATTTGCCATCTGATCTAACTTCTGGAGGCAGTCAAAATGATCCTTAGAATTCTTCCCCTACCTTATTCCTGTGCTGAGATACAGGCTGCTCCAACCTGCTGTAAAATGCTTGATTTCGAGAGTGAGCGAAACTAATGAAAACATTGTTGGGGTAAAACCTAAAGGGAAAGACCTAGCACCAAATCCAATTTGCCATCTGATCTAACTTCTGGAGGCAGTCAAAATGAGCCTTAGAATTCTTCCCTACCCTTATTCCTGTGCTGAGATACAGGGCTGCTCCAACCTGCTGTAAAATGCTTGATTTCGAGAGTGAGCGAAACTAATGAAAAACATTGTTGGGGTAAAACCTAAAGGGAAAGACCTAGCACCAAATCCAATTTGCCATCTGATCTAACTTCTGGAGGCAGTCAAAATGATCCTTAGAATTCTTCCCTACCTTATTCCTGTGCTGAGATACAGGCTGCTCCAACCTGCTGTAAAATGCTTGATTTCGAGAGTGAGCGAAACTAATGAAAACATTGTTGGGGTAAAACCTAAAGGGAAAGACCTAGCACCAAATCCAATTTGCCATCTGATCTAACTTCTGGAGGCAGTCAAAATGAGCCTTAGAATTCTTCCCTACCTTATTCCTGTGCTGAGATACAGGCTGCTCCAACCTGCTGTAAAATGCTTGATTTCGAGAGTGAGCGAAACTAATGAAAACATTGTTGGGGTAAAACCTAAAGGGAAAGACCTAGCACCAAATCCAATTTGCCATCTGATCTAACTTCTGGAGGCAGTCAAAATGATCCTTAGAATTCTTCCCTACCTTATTCCTGTGCTGAGATACAGGCTGCTCCAACCTGCTGTAAAATGCTTGATTTCGAGAGTGAGCGAAACTAATGAAAACATTGTTGGGGTAAAACCTAAAGGGAAAGACCTAGCACCAAATCCAATTTGCCATCTGATCTAACTTCTGGAGGCAGTCAAAATGATCCTTAGAATTCTTCCCTACCTTATTCCCTGTGCTGAGATACAGGCTGCTCCAACCTGCTGTAAAATGCTTGATTTCGAGAGTGAGCGAAACTAATGAAAACATTGTTGGGGTAAAACCTAAAGGGAAAGGACCTAGCACCAAATCCAATTTGCCATCTGATCTAACTTCTGGAGGCAGTCAAAATGAGCCTTAGAATTCTTCCCTACCTTATTCCTGTGCTGAGATACAGGCTGCTCCAACCTGCTGTAAAATGCTTGATTTCGAGAGTGAGCGAAACTAATGAAAAACATTGTTGGGGTAAAACCTAAAGGGAAAGACCTAGCACCAAATCCAATTTGCCATCTGATCTAACTTCTGGAGGCAGTCAAAATGATCCTTAGAATTCTTCCTACCTTATTCCTGTGCTGAGATACAGGCTGCTCCAACCTGCTGTAAAATGCTTGATTTCGAGAGTGAGCGAAACTAATGAAAACATTGTTGGGGTAAAACCTAAAGGGAAAGACCTAGCACCAAAATTCTCATTGGCCATCTGATCTAACTTCTGGAGGCAGTCAAAATGAGTATTTGAATTCTTCCCTACCTTATTACTGTGCTGAGATACAGGCTGCTCCAACCTGCTGTAAAATGCTTGATTTCGAGAGTGAGCGAAACTAATGAAAAACATTGTTGGGGGTAAAACCTAAAGGGAAAGACCTAGCACCAAATCCAATTTGCCATCTGATCTAACTTCTGGAGGCAGTCAAAATGAGCATTTGAATTCTTCCCTACCTTATTCCTGTGCTGAGATACAGGCTGCTCCAACCTGCTGTAAAATGCTTTGATTTCGAGAGTGAGCGAAACTAATGAAAACATTGTTGGGGTAAAACCTAAAGGGAAAGACCTAGCACCAAATCCAATTTGCCATCTGATCTAACTTCTGGAGGCAGGTCAAAATGAGCCTTAGAATTCTTCCCTACTTATTCCTGTGCTGAGATACAGGCTGCTCCAACCTGCTGTAAAATGCTTGATTTCGAGAGTGAGCGAAACTAATGAAAACATTGTTGGGGTTAAAACCTAAAGGGAAAGACCTAGCACCAAATCCAATTTTGCCATCTGATCTAACTTCTGGAGGCAGTCAAAATGATCCTTAGAATTCTTCCCTACCTTATTCCTGTGCTGAGATACAGGCTGCTCCAACCTGCTGTAAAATGCTTGATTTCGAGAGTGAGCGAAACTAATGAAAACATTGTTGGGGTAAAACCTAAAGGGAAAGACCTAGCACCAAATCCAATTTGCCATCTGATCTAACTTCTGGAGGCAGTCAAAATGATCCTTAGAATTCTTCCCTACCTTATTCCTGTGCTGAGATACAGGCTGCTCCAACCTGCTGTAAAATGCTTGATTTCGAGAGTGAGCGAAACTAATGAAAACATTGTTGGGGGTAAAACCTAAAGGGAAAGACCTAGCACCAAATCCAATTTGCCATCTGATCTAACTTCTGGAGGCAGTCAAAATGATCCTTAGAATTCTTCCCTACCCTTATTTCCTGTGCTGAGATACAGGCTGCTCCAACCTGCTGTAAAATGCTTGATTTCGAGAGTGAGCGAAACTAATGAAAACATTGTTGGGGTAAAACCTAAAGGGAAAGACCTAGCACCAAATCCAATTTGCCATCTGATCTAACTTCTGGAGGCAGTCAAAATGAGCCTTAGAATTCTTCCCTACCTTATTCCTGTGCTGAGATACAGGCTGCTCCCAACCTGCTGTAAAATGCTTGATTTCGAGAGTGAGCGAAACTAATGAAAACATTGTTGGGGTAAAACCTAAAGGGAAAGACCTAGCACCAAATCCAATTTGCCATCTGATCTAACTTCTGGAGGCAGTCAAAATGAGCCTTTGAATTCTTCCCTACCTTATTCCTGTGCTGAGATACAGGCTGCTCCAACCTGCTGTAAAATGCTTGATTTCGAGAGTGAGCGAAACTAATGAAAACATTGTTGGGGTAAAAACCTAAAGGAAAGACCTAGCACCAAATCCAATTTGCCATCTGATCTAACTTCTGGAGGCAGTCAAAATGAGCCTTAGAATTCTTTCCTACCTTATTCCTGTGCTGAGATACAGGCTGCTCCAACCTGCTGTAAAATGCTTGATTTCGAGAGTGAGCGAAACTAATGAAAACATTGTTGGGGTAAAACCTAAAAGGGGAAAGACCTAGCACCAAATCCAATTTGCCATCTGATCTAACTTCTGGAGGGCAGTCAAAATGAGCCTTTGAATTCTTCCCTACCTTATTCCTGTGCTGAGATACAGGCTGCTCCAACCTGCTGTAAAATGCTTGATTTCGAGAGTGAGCGAAACTAATGAAAACATTGTTGGGGTAAAACCTAAAGGGAAAGACCTAGCACCAAATCCAATTTGCCATCTGATCTAACTTCTGGAGGCAGTCAAAATGATCTTAGAATTCTTCCCTACCTTATTTCCTGTGCTGAGATACAGGCTGCTCCAACCTGCTGTAAAATGCTTGATTTCGAGAGTGAGCGAAACTAATGAAAACATTGTTGGGGGTAAAACCTAAAGGGAAAGACCTAGCACCAAATCCAATTTGCCATCTGATCTAACTTCTGGAGGCAGTCAAAATGAGCCTTAGAATTCTTCCCTACCTTATTCCTGTGCTGAGATACAGGCTGCTCCAACCTGCTGTAAAATGCTTGATTTCGAGAGTGAGCGAAACTAATGAAAACATTGTTGGGGTAAAAACCTAAAGGGAAAGACCTAGCACCAAATCCAATTTGCCATCTGATCTATCTTCCCTACCTTATTCCTGTGCTGAGATACAGGCTGCTCCAACCTGCTGTAAAATGCTTGATTTCGAGAGTGAGCGAAACTAATGAAAACATTGTTGGGGTAAAACCTAAAGGGAAAGACCTAGCACCAAATCCAATTTGCCATCTGATCTAACTTCTGGAGGCAGTCAAAATGATCCTTAGAATTCTTCCCTACCTTATTCCTGTGCTGAGATACAGGCTGCTCCAACCTGCTGTAAAATGCTTGATTTCGAGAGTGAGCGAAACTAATGAAAACATTGTTGGGGTAAAACCTAAAGGGAAAGACCTAGCACCAAATCCAATTTGCCATCTGATCTAACTTCTGGAGGCAGTCAAAATGATCCTTACAATTCTTCCCTACCTTATTCCTGTGCTGAGATACAGGCTGCTCCAACCTGCTGTAAAATGCTTGATTTCGAGAGTGAGCGAAACTAATGAAAACATTGTTGGGGTAAAAACCTAAAGGGAAA
>NW_027143551.1:32500-40000 GCF_026170545.1 Melanerpes formicivorus | reverse complement strand
CACGTCTACTCGCCCAGGGAGAGCACGTCTACTCGCCCAGGGAGAGCACGTCTACTCGCCCAGGGAGAGCACGTCTACTCGCCCAGGGAGAGCACGTCTACTCGCCCAGGGAGAGCACGTCTACTCGCCCAGGGAGAGCACGTCTACTCGCCCAGGGAGAGCACGTCTGCTCGCCCAGGGAGAGCACGTCTACTCGCCCAGGGAGAGCACGTCTACTCGCCGAGGGAGAGCACGTCTACTCGCCGAGGGAGAGCACGTCTACTCGCCGAGGGAGAGCACGTCTACCTCCCGCCTGAGGGAGAGCACGGGGCGGGGGGACAAAGACAGGCGGCAGCAGCTTCGGTGAACGTCACCCGGGAGGCGACCGGGGCTGTCCCGGGGCAGTCCCGGGAAGCCGGCGTCCGGCACAGGGAACCGTCAGCTGCCGGACCGGGGCGAATCCCCGCGGCCACGGCAGGGGTGGGGGCTCGAAGACAGCCGGCAGCCGCTTCGGTGAACGTCACCCGGGAGGAGACTGGGGCCCTCCCGGGACCGTCCCGGGAAGACGACGTTCGGCACGAGATCCCGGCCGCGGCCGGACCGGCTCGAAGCCTCGCGGTCCCGGCAGCAGCCGGAGCCGCTCGCCGCCTCGGGCTCCCGGCCCCCTACAGATCCGGCGACTCGTTCGCGGGCGGCGGGGGGAGGCAGTGGAGGGGGTGCGGGGAGAAGCGGCAGCGGAGGCGGAGGGGGGGGGGGCTCGAAGACAGCCGGCAGCCGCTTCGGTGAACGTCACCCAGGAGGCGATCGGGGCCGTCTCGGGGCCGTCCCGGGATGCCGGCTTCCGGCACGGGGGTCCCGGCCGCGGCCGGACCGGCTCGTATCCCCGCGGCTCCGGCAGGGGGGGGGGGGGGCTCGAAGACAGCCGGCAGTCGCCTCGGTGAACGTCACCCGGCCGGCGACCGCGGCCGTTCCGGGGCCGTCCCGGGAAGCCTGCGACAGGCACGGGGTCCCAGCCGCGGCCGGACCGACTCGAAGCCCCGCGGCCCCGGCACGGGGGAGGCCCAAAGACTGGCGGCAGCCGCTTCGCTGAACGTCACCCGGCCGGCGACCGGGGCCGTCCCGGGGGCCGTCCCGGGATGCCGGCTTCCGGCACGGGGTCCCGGCCGCGGCCGGAGCGGCTCGAATCCCCGCGGTCCCGGCAGCAGCCGGAGCCGCTCGCCGTTCGGGCTCCCGGCACCCTACGGATCCGGCGACTCGTTCGCCGGCGGCGGGGGGAGGCAGTGGAGGGGGTGCGGGCAGAAGCGGCAGCGGAGGCGGAGGGGGGGGGGGCTCGAAGACAGCCGCCAGCCGCTTCGGTGAACGTCACCCGGCCGGCGACCGGGGCCGTCCCGGGGCCGTCCCGGGATGCCGGCTTCCGGCACGGGGTCCCGGCCGCGGCCGGAGCGGCTCGAATCCCCGCGGTCCCGGCAGCAGCCGGAGCCGCTCGCCGTTCGGGCTCCCGGCACCCTACGGATCCGGCGACTCGTTCGCCGGCGGCGGGGGGGAGGCAGTGGAGGGGGTGCGGGCAGAAGCGGCAGCGGAGGCGGAGGCGGGGGGGGCTCGAAGACAGCCGGCAGCCGCTTCGGTGAACGTCACCCACGAGGCGATCGGGGCCGTCTCGGGGCCGTCCCGGGATGCCGGCTTCCGGCACGGGGTCCCGGCCGCGGCCGGAGCGGCTCGAATCCCCGCGGTCCCGGCAGCAGCCGGAGCCGCTCGCCGTTCGGGCTCCCGGCACCCTACGGATCCGGCGACTCGTTCGCGGGCGGCGGGGGGAGGCAGTGAAGGAGGTGCGGGCAGAAGCGGCAGCGGGGGCGGAGGGGGGGGGGGGGGTGCTCGGAGACAGCCGTCAGCCGCTTCGGTGAACGTCACCCGGGAGGCGACCGGGACCGGCCCGGGAAGCCATCGTCCGGCCCCGGATCCCGGCCGCGGCCGGACCGGCTCGAATCCCCGCGGCCCCGGCACGGGGGGAGGCCCAAAGACTGGCGGCAGCCGCTTCGGTGAACGTCACCCGGCCGGCGACCGGGGCCGTCCCGGGGCCGTCCCGGGATGCCGGCTTCCGGCACGGGGTCCCGGCCGCGGCCGGACCGGCTCGAAGCCCCGCGGTCCCGGCAGCAGCCGGAGCCGCTCGCCGTTCGGGCTCCCGGCACCCTACGGATCCGCCGACTCGTTCGCGGGCGGCGGGGGGAGGCAGTGAAGGAGGTGCGGGCAGAAGCGGCAGCGGAGGCGGAGGGGGGGGGGGGCTCGAAGACAGCCGGCAGCCGCTTCGGTGAACGTCACCCGGCCGGCGACCGCGGCCGTTCCGGGGCCGTCCCGGGAAGCCTGCGACAGGCACGGGGTCCCGGCCTCGGCCGGACCCGCACTGGGTGCCGCCGCCTCGGGCTCTCGGGACGGTATGGATCCGCCGACTCGTTCGCCGGCAGCGGGGGGAGGCAGTGGAGGCGGTGCGGGGAGAAGCGGCAGCGGAGGCGGAGGGGGGGCGGGGGGGGACGATAGTGGCGGGGGGCGGGGGGGTGCTCGAAGGCAGCCGGCAGCCGGTTCGGTGAACATTCGCCGGGGCGGGGGTGCGACCTGTCCGTGCCCGGGGCAGCCCCGGGAAGCCGGCAGCCAGCACGGGGGTCCCGGCAGCACCTGTTCCCTGCCCTGGGACTTGCCGTGCCCGGCGGCCGGTTGCCGGGTGGGGGGAGCGATGAGAGGCGGGGCGCAGCGGCCGGTGGCAGCGCCGGGCGGCAGCGGGGGGCTGGGCGGGTGGGGTAGGCGTCGAGCGGCAAGCCCTCGGCTGCAGCGAATGTTCGGCGGTGCGGGGGGGGGGGGGGGGGGGGACGGGACGACACGTTGGGGGCGCCGAGTCCGAGCCACCCCCGGCCCCAGGGGCGGCCGGAGGGGGAGGCCGGTGCCTGGCCCTGGGAGCTGCTGGGCGCCGGATGGCCGAGGGTGCGTCAGAAGCCGCCCGAGCGGTCGAGCAGGTCCTCCAGAAAGGCCTAGGGTGGCTTCGAGGGCCCCGGGAGCAGTCGAGGGAGGCCTCCAGGCAGGTCTGGAGTGGATGGGAGGCCTTCCAAAGCAGACAAGGGAGGCTGCCAGCAGGGCCTAGGCTGGCACTGCAGCCTGTAAATGGTTGGGGGGGGGGCCTCTGGTGCGGCCTGGAGTCTCTGGGTGGCGTCCAGAGAGGTGCAAAAGATCCTCTGCTGCGGCCTGGGGTGGCTGAGAAGCCTGCAGAGCGTGCGGGGGAGGCTTCTGTTGGGGCCTGGGGTGGCTGAGAAGCCTACAGAGCGTGCGGGGGAGGCTTCTGGTGCGGCCTGGGGTGGCTGAGAAGCCTGCAGAGCGTGCGGGAGAGGCTTCTGCTGCGGCCTGGGGTGGCTGAGAAGCCTGCAGAGCGTGCGGGAGAGGCTTCTGCTGCGGCCTGGGGTGGCTGAGAAGCCTGCAGAGCGTGCGGGAGAGGCTTCTGCTGCGGCCTGGGGTGGCTGAGAAGCCTGCAGAGCGTGCGGGAGAGGCTTCTGGTGCGGCCTGGGGTGGCTGAGAAGCCTGCAGAGCGTGCGGGAGAGGCTTCTGGTGCGGCCTGGGGTGGCTGAGAAGCCTGCAGAGCGTGCGGGAGAGGCTTCTGGTGCGGCCTGGGGTGGCTGAGAAGCCTGCAGAGCGTGCGGGAGAGGCTTCTGGTGCGGCCTGGGGTGGCTGAGAAGCCTGCAGAGCGTGCGGGAGAGGCTTCTGCTGCGGCCTGGGGTGGGTCGGAAGCCTGCAGTGCGTGCGGGAGAGGCTTCCGGTGCGGCCTGGGGTGGCTGAGAAGCCTGCAGAGCGTGCGGGAGAGGCTTCTGCTGCGGCCTGGGGTGGCTGAGAAGCCTGCAGAGCGTGCGGGAGAGGCTTCTGCTGCGGCCTGGGGTGGCTGAGAAGCCTGCAGAGCGTGCGGGAGAGGCTTCTGCTGCGGCCTGGGGTGGCTGAGAAGCCTGCAGAGCGTGCGGGAGAGGCTTCTGCTGCGGCCTGGGGTGGCTGAGAAGCCTGCAGAGCGTGCGGGAGAGGCTTCTGGTGCGGCCTGGGGTGGCTGAGAAGCCTGCAGAGCGTGCGGGGGAGGCTTCTGGTGCGGCCTGGGGTGGCTGAGAAGCCTGCAGAGCGTGCGGGAGAGGCTTCTGGTGCGGCCTGGGGTGGCTGAGAAGCCTGCAGAGCGTGCGGGAGAGGCTTCTGGTGCGGCCTGGGGTGGCTGAGAAGCCTGCAGAGCGTGCGGGAGAGGCTTCTGGTGCGGCCTGGGGTGGCTGAGAAGCCTGCAGAGCGTGCGGGAGAGGCTTCTGCTGCGGCCTGGGGTGGGTCGGAAGCCTGCAGAGCGTGCGGGAGAGGCTTCTGTTGGGGCCTGGGGTGGGTCGGAAGCCTGCAGAGCGTGCGGGAGAGGCTTCTGCTGCGGCCTGGGGTGGCTGAGAAGCCTGCAGAGCGTGCGGGAGAGGCTTCTGTTGGGGCCTGGGGTGGCTGAGAAGCCTGCAGAGCGTGCGGGGGGAGGCTTCTGCTGCGGCCTGGGGTGGCTGAGAAGCCTGCAGAGCGTGCGGGGGAGGCTTCTGGTGCGGCCTGGGGTGGCTGAGAAGCCTGCAGAGCGTGCGGGGGAGGCTTCTGGTGCGGCCTGGGGTGGGACGGAAGCCTGCAGAGCGTGCGGGAGAGGCTTCTGCTGCGGCCTGGGGTGGGTCGGAAGCCTGCAGAGCGTGCGGGAGAGGCTTCTGTTGGGGCCTGGGGTGGCTGAGAAGCCTGCAGAGCGTGCGGGAGAGGCTTCTGCTGCGGCCTGGGGTGGCTGAGAAGCCTGCAGAGCGTGCGGGAGAGGCTTCTGCTGCGGCCTGGGGTGGCTGAGAAGCCTGCAGAGCGTGCGGGAGAGGCTTCTGGTGCGGCCTTGGGTGGCTGAGAAGCCTGCAGAGCGTGCGGGAGAGGCTTCTGCTGCGGCCTGGGGTGGCTGAGAAGCCTGCAGAGCGTGCGGGAGAGGCTTCTGCTGCGGCCTGGGGTGGCTGAGAAGCCTGCAGAGCGTGCGGGAGAAGGCTTCTGCTGCGGCCTGGGGTGGCTGAGAAGCCTGCAGAGCGTGCGGGAGAGGCTTCTGCTGCGGCCTGGGGTGGCTGAGAAGCCTGCAGAGCGTGCGGGGGAGGCTTCTGGTGCGGCCTGGGGTGGCTGAGAAGCCTGCAGGGCGTGCGGGAGAGGCTTCTGCTGCGGCCTGGGGTGGCTGAGAAGCCTGCAGAGCGTGCGGGAGAGGCTTCCGGTGCGGCCTGGGGTGGGTCGGAAGCCTGCAGAGCGTGCGGGAGAGGCTTCTGCTGCGGCCTGGGGTGGGTCGGAAGCCTGCAGAGCGTGCGGGGGAGGCTTCTGCTGCGGCGTGGGGTCTCTGGGTGGCCTCTAGAGAGGTGCAAAAGACCCTCTGGGTTGGGCTGGGGTGGCTCTTGGACCCCTGCCACACAGTGGAGAGCGGCCTCCGGCCCGCCACCTGTGTCCCTGTGTGCCTGAGTGCCTGTGTCCCTGTGTCCCTGTGTCCCTGTGTCCCTGAGTGCCTGAGTGCCTGAGTGCCTGTGTCCCTGTGTCCTTGTGTCCCTGTGTCCCTGTGTCCCTGTGTGCCTGAGTGCCTGTGTCCCTGTGTCCCTGTCTGTGTACCTGTGTGCGAGAGTGTCCGGCACGCCACCCAGCGGCGGCGGGCAAGCAGGTAGGCGGAGTGGGCGGGCCGGCGAGGGCCAGTGTGAGTTTGGGGGGTGGGAGGGGAGGCGGCAGCTGGAAGCGTCAGAGGAGGGGGCGTGGCTCCGGCTGGCCCCGGGAGCAGGTTCCCGGGACCGGGACCGGCTGGACCCGGCGGGTGGTTGATCCCGGGGCGGGGGGCAGAGGCGGCGGGAAGCGGCAGCTGCGTGTGCGGCGGGGGGGTGGAGGGCGAACCGCGGCGGGAAGCGGATGCTTCAGAGCAGGTTACGGGGGCGGGGACGGACGACACCACCTGTCCCCGCCCCGGGACGGGCTGGACCCGGCGCCCTGGACCCGGCGCCGTGTACCCGCCGCCGCCCCCCGCCGCCGCCCCCCTCCGCCACCCCGGGACCCCGACGTTTTTTGGCGCCCGCGCCTTTTTTTGCTCCCCGCCTGCCCGCGCTGCCCCGGGCCCTCCCCCGGGGCGGGGCGGGAGGGAGGGACGGACGGACGGGTAGCCGGGGATCTCCGAGCGCGCGCCACCAGACCGAGGCGGGTCCCGCCGGCGGCGGCGGCGGCGGCGGCGGCGGCAGCAGCAGCAGCAAGCGACGGCGGGGGGGGCAGGCTAGGGAGAGAGGGGGAGCGGCATGCGGTAGGGCTGGGGGGTTTGTTTCGGGGGGGAGGGGTGGGGGGGGGGTGGCAGCGGTCAGCGAGAGCGGGGAGAGGGGGAGCGGCATGCGGTAGGGCTGGGGTGTTTTTGGGGTGGGGGCGTTGGGGGGATTAGCGGGCGGGCGGGCAGCCCAGCCAAGCGGCAAGCCGGGGGGCGGGCGAGGGCGGCTTTAGGGCCGGAGGAGCGGAGCGCAACCTCCCCCGTGCAGGCTCCAGCGTGGAGAGCAGCAAGTTTTTGGGGACGGGGGACGACGGACGGGAGGGGCAGCGGCGAGAGGCTAGCTGCGGCAAGGGGCACCGGCACGGCCGCCCTAACAGCGCCGCCTCGGTCGCAGGGGTTAGAGAGCAGCCGGGCAGCCCGGGAGGGAAGCGGCAGCCCGCGAAGGGGGGAAGGGGGGGCTCCGCGCAAACCGCTAACGGGAGCCGGGGGGTGTGGGGAGCTGGGGGTGGCAGCAGCGGCAAGAGGCAACGTCGGGAGGGGGGGCTCCGCGCAAACCGGTAACGGGGGCCGGGGGGTGTGGGGGGGGGCGGTGGCGGCCGCGGCAAGAGGCAACGGCAGGCGGGGGTGCTCCGCGCAAACCGGCAGCGGGGGGGGGGGGGCGGGGGTAGCGGCAAGAGGCAACGGCGGGAAGGGGGGGCTCCGCGCAAACCGCTAACGGGAGCCGGGGGGTGTGGGGAGCTGGGGGTGGCAGCAGCGGCAAGAGGCAACGTCGGGAGGGGGGGCTCCGCGCAAACCGGTAACGGGGGCCCGGGGGTGTGGAGGGGGCGGTGGTGGCCGCGGCGAGAGGCAACGGCAGGCGGGGGCGCTCCGCGCAAACCGGCAGCGGGGGGGGGGGGCGGGGGGTAACGGCAAGAGGCAACGGCGGGAAGGGGGGCCTCCGCGCAAACCGGCAGCGGGGGGGGGGCGGGGGTAGCGGCAAGAGGCAACGGCGGGAAGGGGGGGCTCCGCGCAAAACCGGCAGCGGGGGGGGGGGCGGGGGTAGCGGCAAGAGGCAACGGCGGGAAGGGGGGGCTCCGCGCAAACCCGGCAGCGGGGGGGGGCGGGGGGTAGCGGCAAGAGGCAACGGCGGGAAGGGGGAGCTCCGCGCAAACCGGCAGCGGGGGGGGGCGGGGGTAGCGGCAAGAGGCAACGGCGGGAGGGGGGGCTCCGCGCAAACCGGCAGCGGGGGGGGGGGGCGGGGGTAGCGGCAAGAGGCAACG
>NW_027143551.1:12500-20000 GCF_026170545.1 Melanerpes formicivorus | reverse complement strand
GGGAACGAGGACGACACCTCACACGCGACGGGAAGCGAAGTGGAAAGGAAGACCGCCCTTGCCCTGCCGGCCGGGGGCCCTTTCCGACGCGACCCGAAAGGCCTCATCGATCAACAAGGACAGAAGGAAAGGAAGCCAGCGGAGGCCCCACGGCCTCGCTCTTCTGGGACAGACACAGCCACGCGCACCCGGCCACCGCCCTCGGGAGCAGCCAGCAGGCACGGGGCTCGGCGTGCGGGCAACACGCCGGAGGAGCAAACGGGGCGCCCTCCAGAGATGGGGGGGGGGGGGGGGGCAAGCTGCACCGGGCCGCACCGGCTCACAGGGCACCTCTGCCTCCCCGAAATGTGGGCTTGCATTTTCCCTCAAGCTGCACCGAGTTACATCTCCATCACGGGGCGCCCCTCTGGAGCCAGGAGGAAGCCGTGCTGGGGCACCGGCTTGCCCTCCTCCCCCCATGCCGGGCTCCATAGCATACGAGTGGCCAGTCACCGCCGCTGGCTTTTCCCTTAGATGCCGTGCCCCCGCGGGCTGCGGCTTTGGCCATGGGGGGGAACCCCCGTGAAGAGGGTCCAGTGCTGGGAACTCTCTCTGCCCCTTACCGGGCTCTCTCTCGCCGTGCCTGGACGGGCTTGCTTTCCATTCTTGGTGGGACCGACGCCGGCACCACGTCTCCCCGGCTTTCTCTGCCCCCGTGCCCCACCGGGCAAACTTCGCTTCGGGGGTTCCACACTTCGGCAGTGGCCGGCGCCAGCCACTCGTCAACTTTTTTTCTTTTCCCCGCTTTCGTTGCCGAGCCCGGGCTGGGCTCCGGCTCACGGACGAGCGAAACCCATCCAACACCGCTGAGGGTGCGCCAGCGGCCGCTCCAAACCGCCGCGCCTTTGTTCGGCCCCGCGGGTCCCCTCTCTGACCCGGGCGAAAGCCACCGAGAAGCCAGACGGACCCCTGCCCAGCCGCCTGGCGGGTGGCTTGGAGCAGCCGCTCGGCAGCGCTGCCCTGGGAGTGCTCGGCGTCGCTCGTTCCCTCATATACGGAACTGGAGGGCCGTCAGCTCCGCGAGCGCACAACCAGCCGACCTCCGCCCAGCGGCAGGTCGCAGAAATCACGCCGGCTTGTACGATGACGTAGGCGGAGGCAGAGCGCAACAGTGACCCCTTGGCGACAAGCGCGATCTCCGCGGAGAGCACGTCTACTCGCCGAGGGAGAGCACGTCTACTCGCCGAGGGAGAGCACGTCTACTCGCCGAGGGAGAGCACGTCTACTCGCCGAGGGAGAGCACGTCTACTCGCCCAGGGAGAGCACGTCTACTCGCCCAGGGAGAGCACGTCTACTCGCCCAGGGAGAGCACGTCTACTCGCCCAGGGAGAGCACGTCTACTCGCCCAGGGAGAGCACGTCTACTCGCCCAGGGAGAGCACGTCTACTCGCCCAGGGAGAGCACGTCTACTCGCCGAGGGAGAGCACGTCTACTCGCCCAGGGAGAGCACGTCTACTCGCCCAGGGAGAGCACGTCTACTCGCCGAGGGAGAACACGTCTACTCGCCGAGGGAGAGCACGTCTACCCGCCGAGGGAGAGCACGTCTACCTCCCGCCTGAGGGAGAGCACGTTGGGGGGGGGACAAAGACAGGCGGCAGCAGCTTCGGTGAACGTCACCCGGGAGGCGACCGGGGCTGTCCCGGGGCAGTCCCGGGAACCCGGCGTCCGACACAGGGAACCGTCAGCTGCCGGACCGGGGCGAATCCCCGCGGCCACGGCAGGGGTGGGGGCTCGAAGACAGCCGGCAGCCGCTTCGGTGAACGTCACCCGGGAGGAGACTGGGGCCCTCCCGGGACCGTCCCGGGAAGACGACGTTCGGCACGAGATCCCGGCCGCGGCCGGACCGGCTCGAAGCCTCGCGGTCCCGGCAGCAGCCGGAGCCGCTCGCCGCCTCGGGCTCCCGGCCCCCTACAGATCCGGCGACTCGTTCGCGGGCGGCGGGGGGAGGCAGTGGAGGGGGTGCGGGGAGAAGCGGCAGCGGAGGCGGAGGGGGGGGGGGCTCGAAGACAGCCGGCAGCAGCTTCGGTGAACGTCACCCGGGAGGCGACCGGGGCTGTCCCGGGGCAGTCCCGGGAAGCCGGCGTCCGACACAGGGAACCGTCAGCTGCCGGACCGGGGCGAATCCCCGCGGCCCCGGCACGGGGGAGGCCCAAAGACTGGCGGCAGCCGCTTCGCTGAACGTCACCCGGCCGGCGACCGGGGCCGTCCCGGGGCCGTCCCGGGATGCCGGCTTCCGGCACGGGGTCCCGGCCGCGGCCGGAGCGGCTCGAATCCCCGCGGTCCCGGCAGCAGCCGGAGCCGCTCGCCCTTCGGGCTCCCGGCACCCAACGGATCCGCCGACTCGTTCGCGGGCGGCGGGGGGAGGCAGTGAAGGAGGTGCGGGCAGAAGCGGCAGCGGAGGCGGAGGGGGGGGGGGCTCGAAGACAGCCGGCAGCCGCTTCGGAGAACGTCACCCGGCCGGCGACCGCGGCCGTTCCGGGGCCGTCCCGGGAAGCCTGCGACAGGCACGGGGTCCCGGCCTCGGCCGGACCCGCACTGGGTGCCGCCGCCTCGGGCTCTCGGGACGGTATGGATCCGCCGACTCGTTCGCCGGCGGCGGGGGAGGCAGTGGAGGGGGTGCGGGCAGAAGCGGCAGCGGAGGCGGAGGGGGGGGGGGGCTCGAAGACAGCCGGCAGCCGCTTCGCTGAACGTCACCCGGCCGGCGACCGGGGCCGTCCCGGGGCCGTCCCGGGATGCCGGCTTCCGGCACGGGGTCCCGGCCGCGGCCGGAGCGGCTCGAAGCCCCGCGGTCCCGGCAGCAGCCGGAGCCGCTCGCCGTTCGGGCTCCCGGCACCCTACGGATCCGGCGACTCGTTCGCGGGAGGCGGGGGGAGGCAGTGAAGGAGGTGCGGGCAGAAGCGGCAGCGGAGGCGGAGGGGGGGGGGGGGGCTCGGAGACAGCCGTCAACCGCTTCGGTGAACGTCACCCGGGAGGCGACCGGCGACCGGCCCGGGAAGCCATCGTCCGGCCCGGGATCCCGGCCGCGGCCGGACCGGCTCGAAGCCCCGCGGCCCCGGCACGGGGGAGGCCCAAAGACTGGCGGCAGCCGCTTCGCTGAACGTCACCCGGCCGGCGACCGGGGCCGTCCCGGGGCCGTCCCGGGATGCCGGCTTCCGGCACGGGGTCCCGGCCGCGGCCGGAGCGGCTTGAAGCCCCGCGGTCCCGGCAGCAGCCGGAGCCGCTCGCCGTTCGGGCTCCCGGCACCCTACGGATCCGGCGACTCGTTCGCCGGCGGCGGGGGGAGGCAGTGGAGGGGGTGCGGGCAGAAGCGGCAGCGGAGGCGGAGGGGGGGGGGCTCGAAGACAGCCGGCAGCCGCTTCGGAGAACGTCACCCGGCCGGCGACCGGGGCCGTCCCGGGGCTGTCCGGGGATGCCGGCTTCCGGCACGGGGTCCCGGCCGCGGCCGGAGCGGCTCGAATCCCCGCGGTCCCGGCAGCAGCCGGAGCCGCTCGCCGTTCGGGCTCCCGGCACCCTACAGATCCGGCGACTCGTTCGCGGGCGGCGGGGGGAGGCAGTGGAGGGGGTGCGGGCAGAAGCGGCAGCGGAGGCGGAGGGGGGGGGGGGGGCTCGGAGACAGCCGTCAGCCGCTTCGGTGAACGTCACCCGGGAGGCGACCGGGACCGGCCCGGGAAGCCATCGTCCGGCCCCGGATCCCGGCCGCGGCCGGACCGGCTCGAAGCCCCGCGGCCCCGGCACGGGGGAGGCCCAAAGACTGGCGGCAGCCGCTTCGCTGAACGTCACCCGGCCGGCGACCGGGGCCGTCCCGGGGCCGTCCCGGGATGCCGGCTTCCGGCACGGGGGTCCCGGCCGCGGCCGGAGCGGCTCGAATCCCCGCGGTCCCGGCAGCAGCCGGAGCCGCTCGCCGTTCGGGCTCCCGGCACCCTACGGATCCGCCGACTCGTTCGCCGGCGGCGGGGGGAGGCAGTGGAGGGGGTGCGGGCAGAAGCGGCAGCGGAGGCGGAGGGGGGGGGGGGCTCGAAGACAGCCGGCAGCCGCTTCGGTGAACGTCACCCGGCCGGCGACCGGGGCCGTCCCGGGGCTGTCCGGGGATGCCGGCTTCCGGCACGGGGTCCCGGCCGCGGCCGGAGCGGCTCGAATCCCCGCGGTCCCGGCAGCAGCCGGAGCCGCTCGCCGTTCGGGCTCCCGGCACCCTACGGATCCGCCGACTCGTTCGCCGGCGGCGGGGGGAGGCAGTGGAGGTGGTGCGGGGAGAAGCGGCAGCGGAGGCGGAGGGGGGGCGGGGGGGACGATAGTGGCGGGGGGCGGGGGGTGCTCGAAGGCAGCCGGCAGCCGGTTCGGTGAACATTCGCCGGGGCGGGGGGGGCGACCTGTCCGTGCCCGGGGCAGCCCCGGGAAGCCGGCAGCCAGCACGGGGTCCCGGCAGCACCTGTTCCCTGCCCTGGGACTTGCCGTGCCCGGCGGCCGGTTGCCGGGTGGGGGGAGCGATGAGAGGCGGGGCGCAGCGGCCGGGGCAGCGCCGGGCCGCAGCGGGGGGGCTGGGCGGGTGGGGTAGGCGTCGAGCGGCAAGCCCTCGGCTGCAGCGAATGTTCGGCGGTGCGGGGCGGGGGGGGACGGGACGACACGTTGGGGGCGCCGAGTCCGAGCCACCCCCGGCCCCAGGGGCGGCCGGAGGGGGAGGCCGGTGCCTGGCCCTGGGAGCTGCTGGGCGCCGGATGGCCGAGGGTGCGTCAGAAGCCGCCCGAGCGGTCGAGCAGGTCCTCCAGAAAGGCCTAGGGTGGCTTCGAGGGCCCCGGGAGCAGTCGAGGGAGGCCTCCAGGCAGGTCTGGAGTGGATGGGAGGCCTTCCAAAGCAGACAAGGGAGGCTGCCAGCGGGGCCTAGGCTGGCACTGCAGCCTGTAAATGGTTGGGGGGGGGGCCTCTGGTGCGGCCTGGAGTCTCTGGGTGGCGTCCAGAGAGGTGCAAAAGATCCTCTGGTGCGGCCTGTGGTGGCGGAGAAGCCTGCAGAGCGTGCGGGAGAGGCTTCTGGTGCGGCCTGGGGTGGCTGAGAAGCCTGCAGAGCGTGCGGGAGAGGCTTCTGCTGCGGCCTGGGGTGGCTGAGAAGCCTGCAGAGCGTGCGGGGGAGGCTTCTGTTGGGGCCTGGGGTGGGTCAGAAGCCTACAGAGCGTGCGGGGGAGGCTTCTGTTGCGGCCTGGGGTGGGTCGGAAGCCTGCAGAGCGTGCGGGAGAGGCTTCTGCTGCGGCCTGGGGTGGCTGAGAAGCCTGCAGAGCGTGCGGGAGAGGCTTCTGTTGGGGCCTGGGGTGGGTCGGAAGCCTGCAGAGCGTGCGGGAGAGGCTTCTGTTGGGGCCTGGGGTGGCTGAGAAGCCTGCAGAGCGTGCGGGGGAGGCTTCTGGTGCGGCCTGGGGTGGCTGAGAAGCCTGCAGAGCGTGCGGGAGAGGCTTCTGGTGCGGCCTGGGGTGGCTGAGAAGCCTGCAGAGCGTGCGGGAGAGGCTTCTGCTGCGGCCTGGGGTGGCTGAGAAGCCTGCAGAGCGTGCGGGAGAGGCTTCTGCTGCGGCCTGGGGTGGCTGAGAAGCCTGCAGAGCGTGCGGGAGAGGCTTCTGGTGCGGCCTGGGGTGGCTGAGAAGCCTGCAGAGCGTGCGGGAGAGGCTTCTGGTGCGGCCTGGGGTGGCTGAGAAGCCTGCAGAGCTTGCGGGAGAGGCTTCTGCTGCGGCCTGGGGTGGCTGAGAAGCCTGCAGGGCGTGCGGGAGAGGCTTCTGCTGTGGCCTGGGGTGGGTCGGAAGCCTGCAGAGCGTGCGGGGGAGGCTTCTGGTGCGGCCTGGGGTGGCTGAGAAGCCTGCAGAGCTTGCGGGGGAGGCTTCTGCTGCGGCCTGGGGTGGGTGAGAAGCCTGCAGAGCGTGCGGGAGAGGCTTCTGCTGCGGCCTGGGGTGGCTGAGAAGCCTGCAGGGCGTGCGGGAGAGGCTTCTGGTGCGGCCTGGGGTGGCTGAGAAGCCTGAAGAGCGTGCGGGAGAGGCTTCTGCTGCGGCCTGGGGTGGGTGAGAAGCCTGCAGAGCGTGCGGGGGAGGCTTCTGGTGCGGCCTGGGGTGGCTGAGAAGCCTGCAGAGCGTGCAGGAGAGGCTTCTGGTGCGGCCTGGGGTGGCTGAGAAGCCTGCAGAGCGTGCGGGAGAGGCTTCTGGTGCGGCCTGGGGTGGGTCGGAAGCCTGCAGAGCGTGCGGGGAGAGGCTTCTGCTGCGGCCTGGGGTGGGTCGGAAGCCTGCAGAGCTTGCGGGGGAGGCTTCTGGTGCGGCCTGGGGTGGGTCGGAAGCCTGCAGAGCATGCGGGGGAGGCTTCTGCTGCGGCCTGGGGTCTCTGGGTGGCCTCTAGAGAGGTGCAAAAGACCCTCTGGGTTGGGCTGGGGTGGCTCTTGGACCCCTGCCACACAGTGGGGAGAGGCCTCCGGCCCGCCACCTGTGTCCCTGTGTGCCTGAGTGCCTGTGTCCCTGTGTCCCTGTGTCCCTGTGTCCCTGAGTGCCTGAGTGCCTGAGTGCCTGTGTCCCTGTGTCCTTGTGTCCCTGTGTCCCTGTGTCCCTGTGTGCCTGAGTGCCTGTGTCCCTGTGTCCCTGTCTGTGTACCTGTGTGCGAGAGTGTCCGGCACGCCACCCAGCGGCGGCGGGCAAGCAGGTAGGCGGGTGGGCGGGCCGGCGAGGGCCAGTGTGAGTTTGGGGGGGTGGGAGGGGAGGCGGCAGCTGGAAGCGTCAGAGGAGGGGGCGTGGCTCCGGCTGGCCCCGGGAGCAGGTTCCCGGGACCGGGACCGGCTGGACCCGGCGGGTGGTTGATCCCGGGGCGGGGGGCAGAGGCGGCGGGAAGCGGCAGCTGCGTGTGCGGCGGGGGGGGTGGAGGGCGAACCGCGGCGGGAAGCGGATGCTTCAGAGCAGGTTACGGGGGCGGGGGACGGACGACACCACCTGTCCCCCGCCCCGGGACGGGCTGGACCCGGCGCCCTGGACCCGGCGCCGTGTACCCGCCGCCGCCCCCGCCGCCGCCCCCCTCCGCCACCCCGGGACCCCGACGTTTTTTGGCGCCCGCGCCTTTTTTTGCTCCCCGCCTGCCCGCGCTGCCCCGGGCCCTCCCCCGGGGCGGGGCGGGAGGGAGGGACGGACGGACGGGTAGCCGGGGATCTCCGAGCGCGCGCCACCAGACCGAGGCGGGTCCCGGCGGCGGCGGCGGCGGGCGGCGGCGGCGGCGGCAGCAAGCGACGGCGGGGGGGGCAGGCTAGGGAGAGAGGGGGGAGCGGCATGCGGTAGGGCTGGGGGGTTTGTTTCGGGGGGGAGGGGTGGGGGGAGGTGGCAGCGGTCAGCGAGAGCGGGGAGAGGGGGAGCGGCATGCGGTAGGGCTGGGGTGTTTTTGGGGAGGGGGCGTTGGGGGGATTAGCGGGGGGGGCGGGCAGCCGAGCCAAGCGGCAAGCCGGGGGGCGGGCGAGGGCGGCTT
>NW_027143550.1:0-55734 GCF_026170545.1 Melanerpes formicivorus | reverse complement strand
AGCCCCAGCCCAGCCCCAGCCCCAGCCCTGCCCCAGCCTAGCCCCAGACCCAGTCCAGCCCCTGCCCTGGACCCAGTCCCAGCCCCAGCCCAGACCCAGCCCAGCCCCAGCCCTGCCCCCAGCCCAGCTCCAGCCCCACCCTGGACCCAGCCCCAGCCCAGCCCCAGCCCCAGCCCTGCCCCAGCCCTGCCCTCAGCCCAGCCCCAGCCCCAGCCCGGCCCCAGTTCTGCCCCAGCCCCAGACCCAGCCCAACCCTGGACCCAGCCGCAGCCCCAGCCCAGCCCCAGCCCCAGCCCTGCCCCAGCCTAGCCCCAGCCCCAGCCCAGCCCCTGCCCTGGACCCAGCCCCAGCCCCACCCAGCCTCATCCCCAGCCACAGCCCTGCCTCAGACCCAGCCCTGCCATGGCCCAGCCCCTGCCCCAGCCCTGCCCCTGCCCTGGAACCAGCCCCTGCCCTGGTCCCAGCCCCAGCCCAGCCCCAGCCACAGCCACAGCCCAGCCCTAGCCCATCCCCAGCCCCACACTCAGCCCCAGCTCAGCCCCAGCCACAGCCCAGCCACAGCCCTGGACCCAGCCACAGCCCAGACCCAGCCCCAGCCCTGCCCTAGCCCAGCCCCAGCCCTGCCCCAGCCCAAATCCAGCCCCAGCCAAAGCCCTGCCCCAGCCCAGCCCCAACCACCGCCCTGCCCCAGCCCTGGACCCAGCCCCAGCCCCAGCCATGTCCCAGTCCCCGCCCCAGCCCCAGCCCCAGCCCCACCCCCAGCCCCATCCCCGGCCCCAGCCCAGCTTCAGCCACAGCCCAGCCACAGCCCCAGCCCTGCCCCAGCCTAGCCCCAGACCCAGTCCAGCCCCAGCCCCAGACCCAGCCCAACCCTGGACCCAGCCGCAGCCCCAGCCCAGCCCAGCCCCAGCCCTGCCCCAGCCTAGCCGCAGCCCCAGCCCAGCCCCTGCCCTGGACCCAGCCCTAGCCCCACCCCAGCCTCATCCCGAGCCACAGCCCTGCCCCAGCCCCAGCCCCGGCCCTGGACCCAGCCCCAGCCCAGTCCCAGCCACAGCCCCAGCCCTGCCCCAGTCCCTGCCCCAGCCCAGTCGTGGTCGCAGCCCAGTGCCAGCCCAGCCCCAGCCCTGCCCCAGCCTAGGCCCATCCCCAGCCCAGCCCCATCCCCACCCCCAGCCCCTACCCTGGACCCAGCACCAGCCCCACTCCAGCCTCCTCCACAGCCCAGGTCCAGCCCTGCCCCAGACCCAGCTCTGAACCGAACGCAGCCCCATCCCGGACCCAGCCCTGCCCCAGCTCTAGCCCCAGCCCAGCCCCTGCCCCAGCCCAAGCACTGGCCCAGCCACAGCCCCAGCCCAGCCCCAGCCCAGCCCCAGCCGCAGCCCAGCTCTAGCCCAGCCCCAGCCCAGCTCCAGCCCCAGCCCAGCCACAGCCCTGGACCCAGCCCAGCCCAGCCCCAGCCCCAGCCTGGCCCCAGTTCTGCCCCAGCCCAGAACCAGCCCAACCCTGGACCCAGCCGCAGCCCCAGCCCAGCCCCAGCCCCCGCCCTGCCCCAGCCTAGCCCCAGACCCAGTCCAGCCCCTGCCCTGGACCCAGTCCCAGCCCCAGCCCAGCCCAGCCCAGCCCCAGCCCTGCCCCCAGCCCAGCCCCAGCCCCACCCTGGACCCAGCCCCAGCCCAGCCCCATTCCCAGCCCTGCCCCAGCCCTGCCCTCAGCCCAGCCCCAGCCCCAGCCCGGCCCCAGTTCTGCCCCAGCCCCAGACCCAGCCCAACCCTGGACCCAGCCGCAGCCCCAGCCCAGCCCCAGCCCCAGCCCTGCCCCAGCCTAGCCCCAGCCCCAGCCCAGCCCCTGCCCTGGACCCAGCCCCAGCCCCCACCCCAGCCTCATCCCCAGCCCCAGCCCTGCCTCAGACCCAGCCCTGCCATCGCCCAGCCCCTGCCCCAGCCCTGCCCCTGCCCTGGACCCAGCCCCTGCCCTGGTCCCAGCCCCAGCCCAGCCCCAGCCACAGCCACAGCCCAGCCCTAGCCCATCCCCAGCCCCACCCTCAGCCCCAGCCCAGCTCCAGCCCCAGCCCAGCCACAGCCCTGGACCCAGCCACAGCTCAGACCCAGCCCCAGCCCTGCCCTAGCCCAGCCCCAGCCCCAACCTCAGCCCCAGCCCAGCTCCAGCACAGCCCAGCCACAGCCCTGGACCCAGCCCCAGCCCAGCCCCAGCCCCCAGCCCTGCCCTAGCCCAACCCCAGCCCTGCCCCAGCCCAACCCCAGCCCCAGCCAAAGCCCTGCCCCAGCCCCAGCCCCAGCCACCGCCCTGCCCCAGCCCTGGACCCAGCCCCAGCCCCAGCCCTCTCCCCAGCCACAGCCCTGCCCCACCCCAGCCCCACCCCCGGCCCCATCCCCGGCCCCAGCCCAGCTTCAGCCACAGCCCAGCCACCGCCCAGCCCCAGCCCTGCCCCCAGCCCAGCCCCAACCCCACCTTGGACCCAGCCCCAGCCCAGTTCCAGCCATGCCCCAGCCCTGCCCCAGTCCCTGCACAAGCCCAGTCAGGTCCCAGCCCAGCCCCAGTCCCAGCCCCAGCCCTGCCCCAGCCCAGCTCCAGCCACGGCCCAGCCCCAGCCCTGGACCCAGCCCCAGCCCCAGCCCTGTCCCAGTCCCCGCCCCAGCCCCCAGACCCAGCCCCAACCCCGACTCCAGCCCCTGCCCCAGCCAAGCCCCAGCCCCAGTCCAGCCCCTGCCCTGGATCCAGTCCCAGCCCCAGCCCAGCCCCAGCCCAGCCCCAGCCACCGCCCAGCCCCAGCCCTGCCCCCAGCCCAGCCCCAGCCCCAGCCCCAGCCCAGGCCCACCCTGGACCCAGCCCCAGCCCCAGCCCAGCCCCAGCCCTGTCCCAGGCTAGCCCCAGCCCCAGCCCAGCCCCTGCCCTGGACCCCAGCCCCGGCCCCACCCCAGCCTCATCCCCAGCTCAGGCCCAGCCCTGCCCCAGCCCAAGCCCAGCCCAAGCCCCAGCCCCATCCGTTCCCCCAGCCCAGCCCAGCCCCATCCCCATCTCTGACCCCAGCCCAGCCCTAGCCCCAGCCCTGCCCATGCCTTGGTTCCAGCCCCAGCCCCAGCCCTGCGCCAACCCAGCCCCAGCCCAAGGCCCAGCCTCAAGCCTAGTCCTGCCCCAGCCCTGGCCCCAATCCAGCCCCAGCCCTACCCCTACCTCAGCCCTAGCCCCAGCCCCTGTCCGCAGCCCCAGCCCCAGCACCAGCCCCACCCTCGCCAGCAGCCCAGCCCCAGACCCAACCTCGGCCCCAGCCCAGCCCCAGTTCCAGCCCTGCCCCAGCCCTGCCCCTGCCCCGGCCCCAGCCCCAGCCCCAGACTCGACCCCCAGCCCAGCCCCAGGCCTAGCCCTGCCCCAGTCCCCACCCCAGACTCAGCCTCAGCCCCAGCTCTGGCCCAGCCCCCTCCCCAGCCCAATCCTTGCCCCCAGTCCAGCCCTAGCCCGGCCCCAGCCCCAGCCCCAGCCCTACCCCAGCCTCATCCCCAGCCCAGGCTCAGCCCTGCCCCAGGCCAAACCCCAGCCCCAGCCCCAGCCCTGCCCCAGCCCAGCCCCAGCCCCACCCCAGCCTCATCCCCAGTAACCAGGCGCAGCCCTGCCCCAGCCCAGCCCCAGCCCCAGCCCCAGCCCCAGCCCCAGCCCCAGCCAAGCCCTGCCCCAGGTCCAGCCCTGCACCGAACCCAGCCCCAGACCGGCGCCAGCCCTGGACCCAGCCCCAGCCCTGTCCCAGCCCCAGCCCCAGCCCCAGCCCTGCCCCAGCCACAGCCCTGCCCCAGCCCTGGACCCAGCCCCAGTCGCAGCCCCCGACCCCAGCCCAGCCCTAGCCCATCCCCAGCCCCACCCTCAGCCCCAGCCCAGCTCCAGCCACAGCCCAGCCACAGCCCTGGACCCAGCCCCAGCCCAGACCCAGCCACAGCCCTGCCCTAGCCCAGCCCCAGCCCTGCCCCAGCCCAACTCCCAGCCCCAGCCAAAGCCCTGCCCCAGCCCAGCCCCAACCACCGCCCTGCCCCAGCCCCAGCCCCCACCCCCGGCCCCATCCCCGGCCCCAGGCCCAGCTTCAGCCACAGCCCAGCCACAGCCCCTGCCCTGCCCTGCCCCAGCCCTGCCCCAGCCCTAGCCCAGCCCTGCCCTCAGCCCCAGCCCCAGCCCCACACTCGGCCCCAGCCCAGCCCTGCCCCAGCCCAAGCACCTGGCCCAGCCCCAGGCCCAGCCCAGCCCCAGCCCCAGCCCCAGCCCAGTCCCAGCCCAGCCCCAGCCCCAGCCCAGCTCTAGCCCAGCCCTAGCCCAGCCCCAGCCCCCACCCTCAGGCCCAGCCCAGCTCCAGCTCCAGCCCAGCCACAGCCCTGGACCCCAGCCCCAGCCCAGCCCCAGCCCCAGCCCTGCCCCAGCCCTGCCCTCAGCCCAGCCCCAGCCCCAGCCCGGCCCCAGTTCTGCCCCAGACCCAGACCCAGCCGAACCCTGGACCCAGCCCAGCCCCAGCCTAGCCCCAGACCCAGTCCAGCCCCTGCCCTGGACCCAGTCCCAGCCCCAGCCCAGCCCCAGCCCCACCTCCGGCCCCATCCCCGGCCCCAGCCCAGCTTCAGCCACAGCCCAGCCACAGCCCCTGCCCTGCCCTGCCCCAGCCCTGCCCCAGCCCTAGCCCAGCCCTGCCCTCAGCCCCAGCCCCAGCCCCAGCCCCAGCCTAGCCCCAGACCCAGTCCAGCCCCTGCCCTGGACCCAGTCCCAGCCCCAGCCCAGACCCAGCCTAGCCCCAGACCCAGTCCAGCCCCTGCCCTGGACCCAGTCCCAGCCCCAGCCCAGACCCAGCCCAGCCCCAGCCCCAGCCCGGCCCCAGTTCTGCCCCAGCCCCAGACCCAGCCCAACCCTGGACCCAGCCGCAGCCCCAGCCCCAGCCCTGCCCCAGCCTAGCCGCAGCCCCAGCCCAGCCCCTGCCCTGGACCCAGCCCCAGCCCCACCCCAGCCTCATCCCCAGCCACGGCCCTGCCCAAGCCCCAGCCCTGCCATGGCCCAGCCCCCTGCCCCAGCCCTGCCCCTGCCCCTGGACCCAGCCCCTGCCCCAGGCCCCAGCCCCAGCCCAGCCCCAGCCACAGCCACAGCCCAGCCCTAGCCCATCCCCAGCCCCAGCCCATCCCCAGCCCCAGTCCCAGCCCCAGCCCAGCTCCAGCCACAGCCCAGCCACAGCCCTCTAGACCCAGCCCCAGCCCAGCCCCAGCCCCAGCCCTGCCCTAGCCCAGCCCCAGCCCTGCCCCAGCCCAACCCCAGCCCCCAGCCAAAGCCCTGCCCCAGCCCAGCCCCAGCCACCGCCCTGCCCCAGCCCTGGACCCAGCCCCAGCCCCAGCCCTCTCCCAGTCCCCGCCCCGCCCCAGCCCCAGCCCAGCCCCACCCCCGGCCCCATCCCCGGCCCCAGCCCAGCTTCAGCCACAGCCCAGCCACCGCCCAGCCCCAGCCCTGCCCCCAGCCCAGCCCCAACCCCACCTTGGACCCAACCCCATCCCAGTTCCAGCCATGCCCCAGCCCTGCCCCAGTCCCTGCACAAGCCCAGTCAGGTCCCAGCCCAGCCCCAGTCCCAGCCCCAGCCCTGCCCCAGCCCAGCTCCAGCCACGGCCCAGCCCCAGCCCTGGACCCAGCCCCAGCCCCAGCCCTGTCCCAGTCCCCGCCCCAGCCCCAGACCCAGCCCCAACCCCGACTCCAGCCCCTGCCCCAGCCAAGCCCCAGCCCCAGTCCAGCCCCTGCCCTGGATCCAGTCCCAGCCCCAGCCCAGCCCCAGCCCAGCCCCAGCCACCGCCCAGCCCCCAGCCCTGCCCCCAGCCCAGGCCCCAGCCCCAGCCCCAGCCCAGGCCCACCCTGGACCCAGCCCCAGCCCCAGCCCAGCCCCAGCCCTGTCCCAGGCTAGCCCCAGCCCCAGCCCAGCCCCTGCCCTGGACCCAGCCCCGGCCCCACCCCAGCCTCATCCCCAGCTCAGGCCCAGCCTGCCCCAGCCCAAGCCCCAGCCCAAGCCCCAGCCCCATCCGTTCCCCCAGCCCAGCCCAGCCCCATCCCCATCTCTGACCCCAGCCCAGCCCTAGCCCCAGCCCTGCCCATGCCTTGGTTCCAGCCCCAGCCCCAGCCCTGCGCCAACCCAGCCCCAGCCCAAGGCCCAGCCTCACGCCTAGTCCTGCCCCAGCCCTGGCCCCAATCCAGCCCAGCCCTACCCCTACCTCAGCCCTAGCCCCAGCCCTGTCCGCAGCCCCAGCCCCAGCCCCAGCCCCACCCTCGCCAGCAGCCCAGCCCCAGACCCAACCTCGGCCCCAGCCCAGCCCCAGTTCCAGCCCTGCCCCAGCCCTGCCCCTGCCCCGGCCCCAGCCCCAGCCCCAGCCCCAGACTCGACCCCAGCCCAGCCCCAGGCCTAGCCCTGCCCCAGTCCCCACCCCAGACTCAGCCTCAGCCCCAGCTCTGGCCCAGCCCCCTCCCCAGCCCAATCCTTGCCCCCAGTCCAGCCCTAGCCCGGCCCCAGCCCCAGCCCCAGCCCCAGCCCTACCCCAGCCTCATCCCCAGCCCAGGCTCAGCCCTGCCCCAGGCCAAACCCCAGCCCCAGCCCCAGCCCCACCCCCGGCCCCATCCCCGGCCCCAGCCCAGCTTCAGCCACAGCCCAGCCCCAGCCCCTGCCCTGCCCTGCCCCAGCCCTGCCCCAGCCCTAGCCCAGCCCTGCCCTCAGCCCCTGCCCCAGCCCCACACTCGGCCCCAGCCCAGCCCTGCCCCAGCCCAAGCACTGGCCCAGCCCCAAGCCCAGCCCAGCCCCAGCCCCAGCCCCAGCCCAGCCCCCAGCCCAGCCCCAGCCCCAGCCCAGCTCTAGCCCAGCCCTAGCCCAGCCCCAGCCCCACCCTCAGGCCCAACCCAGCTCCAGCCCCAGCCCAGCCACAGCCCTGGACCCAGCCCCAGCCCAGCCCCAGCCCCAACCCTGCCCCAGCCCTGCCCTCAGCCCAGCCCCAGCCCCAGCCCGGCCCCAGTTCTGCCCCAGCCCCAGACCCAGCCCAACCCTGGACCCAGCCGCAGCCCCAGCCCAGCCCCAGCCCCAGCCCTGCCCCAGCCTAGCCGCAGCCCCAGCCCAGCCCCTGCCCTGGACCCAGCCCCAGCCCCACCCCAGCCTCATCCCCAGCCACAGCCCTGCCCAAGCCCCAGCCCTGCCATGGCCCAGCCCCTGCCCCAGCCCTGCCCCTGCCCTGGACCCAGCCCCCTGCCCCAGGCCCAGCCCCAGCCCAGCCCCAGCCACAGCCACAGCCCAGCCCTAGCCGATCCCCAGCCCCAGCCCATCCCTAGCCCCAGTCCCAGCCCCAGCCCAGCTCCAGCCACAGCCCAGCCACAGCCCTAGACCCAGCCCCAGCCCAGCCCCAGCCCCAGCCCTGCCCTAGCCCAGCCCCAGCCCCACCCTCAGCCCAACATCGGCCCCAGCCCAGCCCCAGTTCCAGCCCTGCCCCAGCCCTGCCCCTGCCCCGGCCCCAGCCCCAGCCCCAGACTCGACCCCAGCCCAGCCCCAGGCCTAGCCTTGCCCCAGTCCCCACCCCAGACTCAGCCTCAGCCCCAGCTCTGGCCCAGCCCCCTCCCCAGCCCAATCCTTGCCCCCAGTACAGCCCTAGCCCGGCCCCAGCCCCACCCCAGCCCCAGCCCTACCCCAGCCTCATCCCCAGCCCAGGCTCAGCCCTGCCCCAGGCCAAACCCCAGCCCCAGCCCCAGCCCCACCCCCGGCCCAATCCCCGGCCCCAGCCGAGCTTCAGCCACAGCCCAGCCACAGCCCTAGACCCAGCCCCAGCCCAGCCCCAGCCCCAGCCCTGCCCTAGCCCAACCCCAGCCCTGCCCCAGCCCAACCCCAGCCCCAGCCAAAGCCCTGCCCCAGCCCAGCCCCAACCACCGCCCTGCCCCAGCCCTGGACCCAGCCCCAGCCCCAGCCCTCTCCCAGTCCCGCCCCAGCCCCATCCCCAGCCCCACCCCCGGCCCCATCCCCGGCCCCCAGCCCAGCTTCAGCCACAGCCCAGCCACCGCCCAGCCCCAGCCCTGCCCCCAGCCCAGCCCCCCAACCCCACCTTGGACCCAGCCCCAGCCAAGATCCAGCCATGCCCCAGCCCTGCCCCAGTCCCTGCAAAAGCCCAGTCAGGTCCCAGCCCAGCCCCAGTCCCAGCCCCAGCCCTGCCCCAGCCCAGCTCCAGCCACGGCCCAGCCCCAGCCCTGGACCCAGCCCCAGCCCCAGCCCTGTCCCAGTCCCCGCCCCAGCCCCAGCCCCAGCCCTACCCCAGCCTCATCCCCAGCCCAGGCTCAGCCCTGCCCCAGGCCAAACCCCAGCCCCAGCCCCAGCCCCACCCCCGGCCCCATCCCCGGCCCCAGCCCAGCTTCAGCCACAGCCCAGCCACAGCCCCTGCCCTGCCCTGCCCCAGCCCTGCCCCAGCCCTAGCCCAGCCCTGCCCTCAGCCCCTGCCCCAGCCCCACACTCGGCCCCAGCCCAGCCCCTGCCCCAGCCCAAGCACTGGCCCAGCCCCAAGCCCAGCCCAGCCCCAGCCCCAGCCCCAGCCCAGCCCCAGCCCAGCCCCAGCCCCAGCCCAGCTCTAGCCCAGCCCTAGCCCAGCCCCAGCCCCACCCTCAGGCCCAGCCCTGCCCCAGCCCCAGCCCAGCCACAGCCCTGGACCCAGCCCCAGCCCAGCCCCAGCCCCAACCCTGCCCCAGCCCTGCCCTCAGCCCAGCCCCAGCCCCAGCCCGGCCCCAGTTCTGCCCCAGCCCCAGACCCAGCCCAACCCTGGACCCAGCCGCAGCCCCAGCCCAGCCCCAGCCCCAGCCCTGCCCCAGCCTAGCCCCAGCCCCAGCCCAGCCCCTGCCCTGGACCCAGCCCCAGCCCCACCCCAGCCTCATCCCCAGCCACAGCCCTGCCCAAGCCCCAGCCCTGCCATGGCCCAGCCCCTGCCCCCAGCCCTGCCCCTGCCCTGGACCCAGCCCCTGCCCCAGGCCCAGCCCCAGCCCAGCCCCAGCCACAGCCACAGCCCAGCCCTAGCCGATCCCCAGCCCCAGCCCGTCCCTAGCCCCAGTCCCAGCCCCAGCCCAGCTCCAGCCACAGCCCAGCCACAGCCCTAGACCCAGCCCCCAGCCCAGCCCCAGCCCCAGCCCTGCCCTAGCCCAGCCCCAGCCCCACCCTCAGCCCCAGCCCAGCTCCAGCCACAGCCCAGCCACAGCCCTGGACCCAGCCCCAGCCCAGCCCCAGCCCCAGCCCCTGCCCTAGCCCAACCCCAGCCCTGCCCCAGCCCAACCCCAGCCCCAGCCAAAGCCCTGCCCCAGCCCAGCCCCAACCACCCGCCCTGCCCCAGCCCTGGACCCAGCCCCAGACCCAGCCCTCTCCCTTTCCCCGCCCTAGCCCCATCCCCAGCCCCACCCCCGGCCCCATCCCTGGCCCCAGCCCAGCTTCAGCCACAGCCCAGCCACCGCCCAGCCCCAGCCCTGCCCCCAGCCCAGCCCCAACCCCACCTTGGACCCAGCCCCAGCCCAGTTCCAGCCATGCCCCAGCCCTGCCCCAGTCCCTGCACAAGCCCAGTCAGGTCCCAGCCCAGCCCCAGTCCCAGCCCCAGCCCTGCCCCAGCCCAGCTCCAGCCACGGCCCAGCCCCAGCCCTGGACCCAGCCCCAGCCCCAGCCCTGTCCCAGTCCCCCGCCCCAGCCCCAGCCCCAGCCCCAACCCCGACTCCAGCCCCTGCCCCAGCCAAGCCCCAGCCCCAGTCCAGCCCCTGCCCTGGATCCAGTCCCAGCCCCAGCCCAGCCCCAGCCCAGCCCCAGCCACCGCCCAGCCCCAGCCCTGCCCCCAGCCCAGCCCCAGCCCCAGCCCCAGCCCAGCCCCACCCTGGACCCAGCCCCAGCCCCAGCCCAGCCCCAGCCCTGCCCCAGGCTAGCCCCAGCCCCAGCCCAGCCCCTGCCCTGGACCCAGCCCCGGCCCCACCCCAGCCTCATCCCCAGCTCAGGCCCAGCCCTGCCCCAGCCCAAGCCCCAGCCCAAGCCCCAGCCCCATCCGTTCCCCCCAGCCCAGCCCAGCCCCATCCCCATCTCTGACCCCCAGCCCAGCCCTAGCCCCAGCCCTGCCCATGCCTTGGTTCCAGCCCCAGACCCAGCCCTGCGCCAACCCAGCCCCAGCCCAAGGCCCAGCCTCAAGCCTAGTCCTGCCCCAGCCCTGGCCCCAATCCAGCCCCCAGCCCTACCCCTACCTCAGCCCTAGCCCCAGCCCTGTCCGCAGCCCCAGCCCCAGCCCCAGCCCCACCCTCGCCAGCAGCCCAGCCCCAGACCCAACCTCGGCCCCAGCCCAGCCCCAGTTCCAGCCCTGCCCCAGCCCTGCCCCTGCCCCGGCCCCAGCCCCAGCCCCAGCCCCAGACTCGACCCCAGCCCAGCCCCAGGCCTAGCCCTGCCCCAGTCCCCACCCCCAGACTCAGCCTCAGCCCCAGCTCTGGCCCAGCCCCCTCCCCAGCCCAATCCTTGCCCCCAGTCCAGCCCTAGCCCGGCCCCAGCCCCAGCCCCAGCCCCAGCCCCTACCCCAGCCTCATCCCCAGCCCAGGCTCAGCCCTGCCCCAGGCCAAACAGCAGCCCCAGCCCCAGCCCTGCCCCAGCCCAGCCCCAGCCCCACCCCAGCCTCATCCCCAGTACCAGGCGCAGCCCTGCCCCAGCCCAGCCCCAGCCACAGCCCCAGCCACAGCCCCAGCCAAGCCCTGCCCCAGGCCCAGCCCTGCACCGAACCCAGCCCCAGACCGGCGCCAGCACTGGACCCAGCCCCAGCCCTGCCATGGCCCAGCCCCTGCCCCAGCCCTGCCCCTGCCCTGGACCCAGCCCCTGCCCCAGGCCCAGCCCCAGCCCAGCCCCAGCCACAAGCCACAGCCCAGCCCTAGCCAATCCCCAGCCCCAGCCCATCCCCAGCCCCACCCGCAGCCCCAGCCCAGCTCCAGCCACAGCCCAGCCACAGCCCTAGACCCAGCCCCAGCCCAGCCCCAGCCACAGCCCTGCCCTAGCCCAGCCCCAGCCCCACCCTCAGCCCCAGCCCAGCTCCAGCCACAGCCCAGCCACAGCCCTGGACCCAGCCCCAGCCCAGCCCCAGCCCCAGCCCTGCCCTAGCCCAGCCCCAGCCCTGCCCCAGCCCAACCCCAGCCCCAGCCAAAGCCCTGCCCCAGCCCAGCCCCAGCCACCGCCCTGCCCCAGCCCTGGACCCAGCCCCAGCCCCAGCCGTCTCCCAGTCCCCGCCCCAGCCCCAGCCCCAGCCCCACCCCCGGCCCCATCCCCGGCCCCAGCCCAGCTTCAGCCACAGCCCAGCCACCGCCCAGCCCCAGCCCTGCCCCCAGCCCAGCCCCAACCCCACCTTGGACCCAGCCCCATCCCAGTTCCAGCCATGCCCCAGCCCTGCCCCAGTCCCTGCACCAAGCCCAGTCATGTCCCAGCCAAGCCCCAGTCCCAGCCCCAGCCCTGCCCCAGCCCAGCTCCAGCCACGGCCCAGCCCCAGCCCTGCCCCAGCCTAGCCCCAGCCCCAGTCCAGCCCCCTGCCCTGGACCCAGTCCCCAGCCCCAGCCCCAGCCCCACCCCAGCCCCAGCCACCGCCCAGCCCCAGCCCTGGATCCAGCCCCCAGTCGCAGCCCAGCCCCAGCCCCAGCCCCAGCCCTGCCCCAGCCCAGCCCCAGCCACAGACCAGCCCCAGCCCTGGACCCAGCCCAAGTCGCAGCCCCGGCCCCAGCCCAGCCCTAGCCCAGCCCCAGCCCAACCCTCAGCCCCAGCCCAGCTCCAGCCACTGCCCAGCCACAGCCCTGGACCCAGCCCCAGCCCAGCCCCAGCCCCAGCCCTGCCCTAGCCCAGCCGCAGACCCAGCCTGGCCCACAGCCCTGTACCCAGCCCCAGCCACAGCCCTGCCCCAGCCGCAGCCCCAGGCCTGACCTCAGCCCTGCCCCAGCCCTGGCTCCTGCCCCAACCCTGGCTCCAGCCCTAGCCCCAGCCCTGTCCGCAGTCCCAGCCCCAGCCCCACCCCCACCCTGGACCCCAGCCCCAGCCCCCAGCCCTGCCCTCGGCCCCAGCCCAGCCCCTGCCCCAGCCCTAGCCCAGCCCTGCCCTCAGCCCCAGCCCCAGCCCCTGCCCAGCCTTGCCCCGGCCCAGCCCCAGCCCCAGCCCAGCCCCTGCCCTGTCCCGAGCCCCAGCCACAGCCCCAGCCCCAGGCCCAGGCCCAGCCCCAGGCCTGACCTCAGCCCTGCCCCATCCCTGGCTCCTGCCCCAACCCTGGCTCCAGCACCAGCCCCAGCCCTGCGCCAACCCAGCCCCAGCCCAAGGCCCAGCCTCAAGCCTAGTCCTGCCCCAGCCCTGGCCCCAATCCAGCCCCAGCCATACCCCTACCTCAGCCCTAGCCCCAGCCCTGTCCGCAGCCCCAGCCCCAGCCCCAGCCCCACCCTCGCCAGCAGCCCAGCCCCAGACCCAACCTTGGCCCCAGCCCAGCCCCAGTTCCAGCCCTGCCCCAGCCCCGGCCCCAGACTCGGCCCCCAGCCCAGCCCCAGGCCTAGCCCTGTGCCAGCCCTACCCCAGCCCAGCCCCGGTCCCAGCCCAGCCCAAGCCCTGGCCCAGCCCCAGCCCAAACCCCATCCTTGCCCCCAGCTCAGCCCTAGCCCTGCCCCAGTCCCAGCCCCAGCCCAGCACCAGCCCTGGACCCAGCCCCACCCCAGCCTCATCCCCAGCCCAGCCCGAGCCCTGCCCCAGCCCCAGCCCCACCCCCAGACCAATCCCCGGTCCCAGCCCAGCCGTAGCCCAGCCCTGCCCAGCCCTCACCCTGCCCAGCCCCAGCCCTGCACCGAACCCAGCCCCAGCCCGGCCCCAGCCCTGCCCCAGCTCTGGCCCCAGCCCTGTCCCCAGCCGCGGCCCCCTGCCCCAGCCCCAGTCCCAGCCCCAGCCCCACCCTCGGCCCCAGCCCAGCCCCTGCCCCAGCCCTGCCCCAGCCCAGCCCCAGCCCCAGCCCAGCCCCTGCCCTTGACCCAGCCCCAGCCCAGCCCCTGCCCTGGACCCAGCCCCAGCCCAGCCCCAGCCACAGCCCCAGCCCTGCCCCAGTCCCTGCCCCAGCCCAGTCGTGGTCGCAAGCCCAGTCCCAGCCCAGCCCCAGCCCTGCCCCAGCCTAGGCCCATCCCCAGCCCAGCCCATCCCCACCCCAGCCCCTACCCTGCACCCAGCACCACCCCCACTCCAGCCTCATCCACAGCCCAGGTCCAGCCCTGCCCCAGACCCAGCTCTGAGCCCTAGCCCAGCCCTGCCCTCAGCCCCAGCCCCAGCCCCACACTCGGCCCCAGCCCAGCCCCTGCCCCAGCCCAAGCACTGGCCCAGGCCCCAGCCCCAGCCCAGCCCCAGCCCAGCCCCAGCCGCAGCCAGCTCTAGCCCAGCCCTAGCCCACCTCCAGCCCCACCCTCAGCCCAGCCCAGCTCCAGCCCCAGCCCAGCCACAGCCCTGGACCCAGCCCAGCCCAGCCCCAGCCCCAGCCCTGCCCCAGCCCTGCCCTCAGCCCCAGCCCCAGCCCCAGCCTGGCCCCAGCCTAGCCCCAGACCCAGTCCAGCCCCTGCCCTGGACCCAGTCCCAGCCCCAGCCCAGACCCAGCCCAGCCCCAGCCCTGCCCCCAGCCCAGCCCCAGCCCCACCCTGGACCCAGCCCCAGCCCAGCCCCATTCCCAGCCCTGCCCCAGCCCTGCCCTCAGGCCAGCCCCAGCCCCAGCCCGGCCCCAGTTCTGCCCCAGCCCCAGCCCCAGCCCAACCCTGGACCCAGCCGCAGCCCCAGCCCAGCCCCAGCCCCAGCCCTGCCCCAGCCTAGCCCCAGCCCCAGCCCAGCCCCTGCCCTGGACCCAGCCCCAGCCCCACCCCAGCCTCATCCCCAGCCACAGCCCTGCCTCAGACCCAGCCCTGCCCTAGCCCAGCCCCAGCCCCACCCTCAGCCCCCAGCCCAGCTCCAGCCACAGCCCAGCCACAGCCCTGGACCCAGCCCCAGCCCAGCCCCAGCCCCAGCCCTGCCCTAGCCCAGCCCCAGCCCTGCCCCAGCCCAACCCCAGCCCCAGCCAAAGCCCTGCCCCAGCCCAGCCCCAGCCACCGCCCTGCCCCAGCCCTGGACCCAGCCCCAGCCCCAGCCCTCTCCCAGTCCCCGCCCCAGCCCCAGCCCTGGCCCCACCCCCGGCCCCATCCCACGGCCCCAGCCCAGCTTCAGCCACAGCCCAGCCACCGCCCAGCCCCAGCCCTGCCCCCAGCCCAGCCCCAACCCCACCTTGGACCCAGCCCCAGCCCAGTTCCAGCCATGCCCCAGCCCTGCCCCAGTCCCTGCACAAGCCCAGTCAGGTCCCAGCCCAGCCCCAGTCCCAGCCCCAGCCCTGCCCCAGCCCAGCTCCAGCCACGGCCCAGCCCCAGCCCTGCCCCAAGCCTAGCCCCAGCCCCAGTCCAGCCCCTGCCCTGGACCCAGTCCCAGCCCCAGCCCCAGCCCCACCCCAGCCCAGCCACCGCCCAGCCCCAGCCCTGGATCCAGCCCCAGTCGCAGCCCAGCCCCAGCCCCAGCCCCAGCCCTGCCCCAGCCCAGCCCCAGCCACAGACCAGCCCCAGCCCTGGACCCAGCCCAAGTCGCAGCCCCGGCCCCAGCCCAGCCCTAGCCCAGCCCCAGCCCAACCCTCAGCCCCAGCCCAGCTCCAGCCACTGCCCAGCCACAGCCCTGGACCCAGCCCCAGCCCAGCCCCAGCCCCAGCCCTGCCCTAGCCCAGCCGCAGACCCAGCCTGGCCACAGCCCTGTACCCAGCCCCAGCCCCAGCCACAGCCCTGCCCCAGCCGCAGCCCCAGGCCTGACCTCAGCCCTGCCCCAGCCCTGGCTCCTGCCCAACCCTGGCTCCAGCCCTAGCCCCAGCCCTGTCCGCAGTCCCAGCCCCAGCCCCACCCCCACCCTGGACCCAGCCCAGCCCCAGCCCTGCCCTCGGCCCCAGCCCAGCCCCTGCCCCAGCCCTAGCCCAGCCCTGCCCTCAGCCCCAGCCCCAGCCCCTGCCCAGCCTTGCCCCGGCCCAGCCCCAGCCCCAGCCCAGCCCCTGCCCTGCCTTGCCCCGGCCCAGCCCCAGCCCCAGGCCCAGCCCCTGCCCTGTCCCGAGCCCCAGCCACAGCCCTGCCCCAGGCCCAGCCCCAGCCCCAGGCCTGACCTCAGCCCTGCCCCATCCCTGGCTCCTGCCCCAACCCTGGCTCCAGCACCAGCCCCAGCCCTGCGCCAACCCAGCCCCAGCCCAAGGCCCAGCCTCAAGCCTAGTCCTGCCCCAGCCCTGGCCCCAATCCCAGCCCCAGCCATACCCCTACTCAGCCCTAGCCCCAGCCCTGTCCGCAGCCCCAGCCCCAGCCCCAGCCCCACCCTCGCCACCAGCCCAGCCCCAGCCCCAACCTTGGCCCCAGCCCAGCCCCAGTTCCAGCCCTGCCCCAGCCCCGGCCCCAGACTCGGCCCCAGCCCAGCCCCAGGCCTAGCCCTGTGCCAGCCCTACCCCAGCCCAGCCCCGGTCCCAGCCCAGCCCAAGCCCTGGCCCAGCCCCAGCCCAAACCCCATCCTTGCCCCCAGCTCAGCCCTAGCCCTGCCCCAGTCCCAGCCCCAGCCCAGCACCAGCCCTGGACCCAGCCCCACCCCAGCCTCATCCCCAGCCCAGCCCGAGCCCTGCCCCAGCCCCAGCCCCACCCCCAGACCAATCCCCGGTCCCAGCCCAGCCGTAAGCCCAGCCCTGCCCCAGCCCTCGCCCTGCCCAGCCCCAGCCCTGCACCGAACCCAGCCCCAGCCCGGCCCCAGCCCTGCCCAGCTCTGGCCCCAGCCCTGTCCCCAGCCGCGGCCCCTGCCCCAGACCCAGCTCTAGCCCAGCCCTGCCCTCAGCCCCAGTCCCAGCCCCAGCCCCACCCTCGGCCCCAGCCCAGCCCCAGCCCCAGCCCAGCCCCTGCCCTTGACCCAGCCCCAGCCAGCCCCTGCCCTGGACCCAGCCCTAGCCCAGCCCAGCCCAACCCTCAGCCCCAGCCCAGCTCCAGCCACTGCCCAGCCACAGCCCTGGACCCAGCCCCAGCCCAGCCCCAGCCCCAGCCCTGCCCTAGCCCAGCCGCAGACCCAGCCTGGCCACAGCCCTGTACCCAGCCCCAGCCCCAGCCACAGCCCTGCCCCAGCCGCAGCCCCAGGCCTGACCTCAGCCCTGCCCCAGCCCTGGCTCCTGCCCCAACCCTGGCTCCAGCCCTAGCCCCAGCCCTGTCCGCAGTCCCAGCCCCAGCCCACCCCCACCCTGGACCCAGCCCCAGCCCCAGCCCTGCCCTCGGCCCCAGCCCAGCCCCTGCCCCAGCCCTAGCCCAGCCCTGCCCTCAGCCCCAGCCCCAGCCCCTGCCCAGCCTTGCCCCGGCCCAGCCCCAGCCCAGCCCAGCCCCTGCCCTGCCTTGCCCCGGCCCAGCCCCAGCCCCAGCCCAGCCCCTGCCCTGTCCCGAGCCCCAGCCACAGCCCTGCCCCAGGCCCAGCCCCAGCCCCAGGCCTGACCTCAGCCCTGCCCCATCCCTGGCTCCTGCCCCAACCCTGGCTCCAGCACCAGCCCCAGCCCTGCGCAACCCAGCCCAGCCCAAGGCCCAGCCTCAAGCCTAGTCCTGCCCCAGCCCTGGCCCCAATCCAGCCCCAGCCATACCCCTACCTCAGCCCTAGCCCCAGCCCTGTCCGCAGCCCCAGCCCCAGCCCCAGCCCCAGCCCCACCCTCGCCACCAGCCCAGCCCCAGCCCCAACCCTTGCCCAGCCCAGCCCCAGTTCCAGCCCTGCCCCAGCCCGGCCCCAGACTCGGCCCCAGCCCAGCCCCAGGCCTAGCCCTGTGCCAGCCCTACCCCAGCCCAGCCCCGGTCCCAGCCAGCCCAAGCCCTAGCCCAGCCCCAGCCCAAACCCATCCTTGCCCCCAGCTCAGCCCTAGCCCTGCCCCAGTCCCAGCCCCAGCCCAGCACCAGCCCTGGACCCAGCCCCACCCCAGCCTCATCCCCAGCCCAGCCCGAGCCCTGCCCCAGCCCCAGCCCCACCCCAGACCAATCCCCGGTCCCAGCCCAGCCGTAGCCCAGCCTGCGCCAGCCCTCGCCCTGCCCAGCCCCAGCCCTGCACCGAACCCAGCCCCAGCCCGGCCCCAGCCCTGCCCCAGCTCTGGCCCCAGCCCTGTCCCCAGCCGCGGCCCCTGCCCCAGCCCCAGCTCTAGCCCAGCCCTGCCCCCAGCCCCAGTCCCAGCCCCAGCCCCACCCTCGGCCCCAGCCAGCCCCAGCCCCAGCCCAGCCCCTGCCCTTGACCCAGCCCCAGCCCAGCCCCTGCCCTGGACCCAGCCCAGCCCAGCCCCAGCCACAGCCCCAGCCCTGCCCCAGTCCCTGCCCCAGCCCAGTCGTGGTCGCAGCCCAGTCCCAGCCCCAGCCCCAGCCCCTGCCCCAGCCTAGGCCCATCCCCATCCCAGCCCCATCCCCACCCAGCCCCTACCCTGCACCCAGCACCACCCCCACTCCAGCCTCATCCACAGCCCAGGTCCAGCCCTGCCCCAGACCCAGCTCTGAACCCAAACGCAGCCCCATCCCGGACCCAGCCCTGCCCCAGCTCTAGCCCAGCCCTGCCCCAGCCCCGGCCCCTGCCCCAGCCCTGCCCCAGCCCTAGCCCCAGCCCTGCCCTCAGCCCAGCCCCAGCCCCACACTCGGCCCCAGCCCAGCCCTGCCCCAGCCCAAGCACTGGCCCAGCCCCAGCCCCAGCCCAGCCCCAGCCCAGCCCCAGCCGCAGCCCAGCTCTAGCCCAGCCCTAGCCCACCTCCAGCCCACCCTCAGCCCCAGCCCAGCTCCAGCCCCAGCCCAGCCACAGCCCTGGACCCAGCCCCAGCCCAGCCCCAGCCCCAGCCCTGCCCCAGCCCTGCCTCAGCCCAGCCCCAGCCCCAGCCTGGCCCCAGCCTAGCCCCAGACCCAGTCCAGCCCCTGCCCTGGACCCAGTCCCAGCCCCAGCCCAGACCCAGCCCAGCCCCAGCCCTGCCCCCAGCCCAGCCCCAGCCCCACCCTGGACCCAGCCCCAGCCCAGCCCCATTCCCAGCCCTGCCCCAGCCCTGCCCTCAGGCCAGCCCCAGCCCCAGCCCGGCCCCAGTTCTGCCCCAGCCCCAGCCCCAGCCCAACCCTGGACCCAGCCGCAGCCCCAGCCCAGCCCCCAGCCCCAGCCCTGCCCCAGCCTAGCCCCAGCCCCAGCCCAGCCCCTGCCCTGGACCCAGCCCCAGCCCCACCCCAGCCTCATCCCCAGCCACAGCCCTGCCTCAGACCCAGCCCTGCCCTAGCCCAGCCCCAGCCCCACCCTCAGCCCCAGCCCAGCTCCAGCCACAGCCCAGCCACAGCCCTGGACCCAGCCCCAGCCCAGCCCCAGCCCCAGCCCTGCCCTAGCCCAGCCCAGCCCTGCCCCAGCCAACCCCAGCCCCAGCCAAAGCCCTGCCCAGCCCAGCCCCAGCCACCGCCCTGCCCAGCCCTGGACCCAGCCCCAGCCCCAGCCCTCTCCAGTCCCCGCCCCAGCCCCAGCCCTGGCCCCACCCCCGGCCCCATCCCGGCCCCAGCCCAGCTTCAGCCACAGCCCAGCCACCGCCCAGCCCCAGCCCTGCCCCCAGCCCAGCCCCAACCCCACCTTGGACCCAGCCCCAGCCCAGTTCCAGCCATGCCCCAGCCCTGCCCCAGTCCCTGCACAAGCCCAGTCAGGTCCCAGCCCAGCCCCAGCCCAGCCCCAGCCACAGCCCCAGCCCTGCCCCAGTCCCTGCCCCAGCCCAGTCGTGGTCGCAGCCCAGTCCCAGCCCAGCCCCAGCCCTGCCCCAGCCTAGGCCCATCCCCAGCCCAGCCCCATCCCCACCCCAGCCCCTACCCTGCACCCAGCACCACCCCCACTCCAGCCTCATCCACAGCCCAGGTCCAGCCCTGCCCCAGACCCAGCTCTGAACCAAACGCAGCCCCATCCCGGACCCAGCCCTGCCCCAGCTCTAGCCCCAGCCCTGCCCCAGCCCCGGCCCCTGCCCCAGCCCTGCCCCAGCCCTAGCCCAGCCCTGCCCTCAGCCCCAGCCCCAGCCCCACACTCGGCCCCAGCCCAGCCCCTGCCCCAGCCCAAGCACTGGCCCAGCCCCAGCCCCAGCCCAGCCCCAGCCCAGCCCCAGCCGCAGCCCAGCTCTAGCCCAGCCCTAGCCCACCTCCAGCCCCACCCTCAGCCCCAGCCCAGCTCCAGCCCCAGCCCAGCCACAGCCCTGGACCCAGCCCCAGCCCAGCCCCAGCCCCAGCCCTGCCCCAGCCCTGCCCTCAGCCCAGCCCCAGCCCCAGCCTGGCCCCAGCCTAGCCCCAGACCCAGTCCAGCCCCTGCCCTGGACCCAGTCCCAGCCCCAGCCCAGACCCAGCCCAGCCCCAGCCCTGCCCCCAGCCCAGCCCCAGCCCCACCCTGGACCCAGCCCCAGCCCAGCCCCATTCCCAGCCCTGCCCCAGCCCTGCCCTCAGGCCAGCCCCAGCCCCAGCCCGGCCCCAGTTCTGCCCCAGCCCCAGCCCCAGCCCAACCCTGGACCCAGCCGCAGCCCCAGCCCAGCCCCAGCCCCAGCCCTGCCCCAGCCTAGCCCCAGCCCCAGCCCAGCCCCTGCCCTGGACCCAGCCCCAGCCCCACCCCAGCCTCATCCCCAGCCACAGCCCTGCCTCAGACCCAGCCCTGCCCTAGCCCAGCCCCAGCCCCCACCCTCAGCCCCAGCCCAGCTCCAGCCACAGCCCAGCCACAGCCCTGGACCCAGCCCCAGCCCAGCCCCAGCCCCAGCCCTGCCCTAGCCCAGCCCCAGCCCTGCCCCAGCCCAACCCCAGCCCCAGCCAAAGCCCTGCCCCAGCCCAGCCCCAGCCACCGCCCTGCCCCAGCCCTGGACCCAGCCCCAGCCCCAGCCCTCTCCCAGTCCCCGCCCCAGCCCCAGCCCTGGCCCCACCCCCGGCCCCATCCCCGGCCCCAGCCCAGCTTCAGCCACAGCCCAGCCACCGCCCAGCCCCAGCCCTGCCCCCAGCCCAGCCCCAACCCCACCTTGGACCCAGCCCCAGCCCAGTTCCAGCCATGCCCCAGCCCTGCCCCAGTCCCTGCACAAGCCCAGTCAGGTCCCAGCCCAGCCCCAGTCCCAGCCCCAGCCCTGCCCCAGCCCAGCTCCAGCCACGGCCCAGCCCCAGCCCTGCCCCAGCCTAGCCCCAGCCCCAGTCCAGCCCCTGCCCTGGACCCAGTCCCAGCCCCAGCCCCAGCCCCACCCCAGCCCCAGCCACCGCCCAGCCCCAGCCCTGGATCCAGCCCCAGTCGCAGCCCAGCCCCAGCCCCAGCCCCAGCCCTGCCCCAGCCCAGCCCCAGCCACAGACCAGCCCCAGCCCTGGACCCAGCCCAAGTCGCAGCCCCGGCCCCAGCCCAGCCCTAGCCCAGCCCCAGCCCAACCCTCAGCCCCAGCCCAGCTCCAGCCACTGCCCAGCCACAGCCCTGGACCCAGCCCCAGCCCAGCCCCAGCCCCAGCCCTGCCCTAGCCCAGCCGCAGACCCAGCCTGGCCACAGCCCTGTACCCAGCCCCAGCCCCAGCCACAGCCCTGCCCCAGCCGCAGCCCCAGGCCTGACCTCAGCCCTGCCCCAGCCCTGGCTCCTGCCCCAACCCTGGCTCTAGCCCTAGCCCCAGCCCTGTCCGCAGTCCCAGCCCCAGCCCCACCCCCACACTGGACCCAGCCCCAGCCCCAGCCCTGCCCTCGGCCCCAGCCCAGCCCCTGCCCCAGCCCTAGCCCAGCCCTGCCCTCAGCCCCAGCCCCAGCCCCTGCCCAGCCTTGCCCCGGCCCAGCCCCAGCCCCAGCCCAGCCCCTGCCCTGCCTTGCCCCGGCCCAGCCCCAGCCCCAGCCCAGCCCCTGCCCTGTCCCGAGCCCCAGCCACAGCCCAGCCCCAGGCCCAGCCCCAGCCTAGCCCCAGCCCTGCCCCAGCCGCAGCCCCAGGCCTGACCTCAGCCCTGCCCCATCCCTGGCTCCTGCCCCAACCCTGGCTCCAGCACCAGCCCCAGCCCTGCGCCAACCCAGCCCCAGCCCAAGGCCCAGCCTCAAGCCTAGTCCTGCCCCAGCCCTGGCCCCAATCCAGCCCCAGCCATACCCCTACCTCAGCCCTAGCCCCAGCCCTGTCCGCAGCCCCAGCCCCAGCCCCAGCCCCACCCTCGCCACCAGCCCAGCCCCAGACCCAACCTTGGCCCAGCCCAGCCCCAGTTCCAGCCCTGCCCCAGCCCCGGCCCCAGACTCGGCCCCAGCCCAGCCCCAGGCCTAGCCCTGTGCCAGCCCTACCCCAGCCCAGCCCCGGTCCCAGCCCAGCCCAAGCCCTGGCCCAGCCCCAGCCCAGCACCAGCCCTGGACCCAGCCCCACCCCAGCCTCATCCCCAGCCCAGCCCGAGCCCTGCCCCAGCCCTAGCCCCACCCCCAGACCAATCCCTGGTCCCAGCCCAGCCGTAGCCCAGCCCTGCCCCAGCCCTCGCCCTGCCCAGCCCCAGCCCTGCACCGAACCCAGCCCCAGCCCGGCCCCAGCCCTGCCCCAGCTCTGGCCCCAGCCCTGTCCCCAGCCGCGGCCCCTGCCCCAGCCCCAGCTCTAGCCCAGCCCTGCCCTCAGCCCCAGTCCCAGCCCCAGCCCCACCCTCGGCCCCAACCCAGCCCCTGCCCCAGCCCTGCCCCAGCCCAGCCCCAGCCCCAGCCCAGCCCCTGCCCTTGACCCAGCCCCAGCCCAGCCCCTGCCCTGGACCCAGCCCCAGCCCAGCCCCAGCCACAGCCCCAGCCCTGCCCCAGTCCCTGCCCCAGCCCAGTCGTGGTCGCAGCCCAGTCCCAGCCCAGCCCCAGCCCTGCCCCAGCCTAGGCCCATCCCCAGCCCAGCCCCATCCCCACCCCAGCCCCTACCCTGCACCCAGCACCATCCCCACTCCAGCCTCATCCACAGCCCAGGTCCAGCCCTGCCCCAGACCCAGCTCTGAACCAAACGCAGCCCCATCCCGGACCCAGCCCTGCCCCAGCTCTAGCCCCAGCCCTGCCCCAGCCCCGGCCCCTGCCCCAGCCCTGCCCCAGCCCTAGCCCAGCCCTGCCCTCAGCCCCAGCCCCAGCCCCACACTCGGCCCCAGCCCAGCCCCTGCCCCAGCCCAAGCACTGGCCCAGCCCCAGCCCCAGCCCAGCCCCAGCCCAGCCCCAGCCGCAGCCCAGCTCTAGCCCAGCCCTAGCCCACCTCCAGCCCCACCCTCAGCCCCAGCCCAGCTCCAGCCCCAGCCCAGCCACAGCCCTGGACCCAGCCCCAGCCCAGCCCCAGCCCCAGCCCTGCCCCAGCCCTGCCCTCAGCCCAGCCCCAGCCCCCAGCCTGGCCCCAGTTCTGCCCCAGCCCCAGAACCAGCCCAACCCTGGACCCAGCCCCAGCCCCAGCCCAGCCCCAGCCCCAGCCCTGCCCCAGCCTAGCCCCAGACCCAGTCCAGCCCCTGCCCTGGACCCAGTCCCAGCCCCAGCCCAGACCCAGCCCAGCCCCAGCCCTGCCCCCAGCCCAGCCCCCAGCCCCACCCTGGACCCAGCCCCAGCCCAGCCCCATTCCCAGCCCTGCCCCAGCCCTGCCCTCAGCCCAGCCCCAGCCCCAGCCCGGCCCCAGTTCTGCCCCAGACCCAGACCCAGCCCAACCCTGGACCCAGCCGCAGCCCCAGCCCAGCCCCAGCCCCAGCCCTGCCCCAGCCTAACCCCAGCCCCAGCCCAGCCCCTGCCCTGGACCCAGCCCCAGCCCCACCCCAGCCTCATCCCCAGCCACAGCCCCTGCCTCAGACCCAGCCCTGCCATGGCCCAGCCCCTGCCCCAGCCCTGCCCCTGCCCTGGACCCAGCCCCTGCCTTGGTCCAGCCCCAGCCCAGCCCCAGCCACAGCCACAGCCCAGCCCTAGCCCATCCCCAGCCCCCACCCTCAGCCCCAGCCCAGCTCCAGCCACAGCCCAGCCACAGCCCTGGACCCAGCCCCAGCTCAGACCCAGCCCCAGCCCTGCCCTAGCCCAGCCCCAGCCCTGCCCCAGCCCAACTCCAGCCCCAGCCAAAGCCCTGCCCCAGCCCAGCCCCAACCACCGCCCTGCCCCAGCCCTGGACCCAGCCCCATCCCCAGCCATGTCCCAGTCCCCGCCCCAGCCCCAGCCCCAGCCCCACCCCCGGCCCCATCCCCGGCCCCAGCCCAGCTTCAGCCACAGCCCAGCCACAGCCCCAGCCCTGCCCCAGCCTAGCCCCAGACCCAGTCCAGCCCCCGCCCCAGACCCAGCCCAACCCTGGACCCAGCCGCAGCCCCAGCCCAGCCCCCAGCCCCAGCCCTGCCCCAGCCGAGCCGCAGCCCCAGCCCAGCCCCCTGCCCTGGACCCAGCCCCAGCCCCACCCCAGCCTCATCCCCAGCCACAGCCCTGCCCCAGCCCCCAGCCCCTGCCATGGCCCAGCCCCAGCCCCAGCCCCTGCCCCAGCCTAGCCCCAGACCCAGTCCAGCCCCTGCCCTGGACCCAGTCCCATCCCCAGCCCAGACCCAGCCCAGCCCCAGCCACCACCCAGCCCCAGCCCTGCCCCCAGCCCAGCCCCAGCCCCACCCTGGACCCAGCCCCAGCCCAGCCTCATTCCCAGCCCCAGCCCCAGCCCGGCCCCAGTTCTGCCCCAGACCCAGCCCAACCCTGGACCCAGCCGCAGCCCCAGCCCAGCCCCCAGCCCCAGCCCTGCCCAGCCTAGCCCCAGCCCCAGCCCAGCCCCTGCCCTGGACCCAGCCCCAGCCCCACCCCAGCCTCATCCCCAGCCACAGCCCTGCCCCTGCCCCAGCCCTGCCATGGCCCAGCCCCTGCCCCAGCCCTGCCCCTGCCCTGGACCCAGCCCTTGCCCTGGTCCCAGCCCCGCTCCAGCCACAGCCCAGCCACAGCCCTGGACCCAGCCCCAGCCCAGCCCCAGCCCCAGCCCTGCCCCAGCCCAGCCCCAGCCCCACCCTCAGCCCCAGCCCAGCTCCAGCCACAGCCCAGCCACAGCCCTGGACCCAGCCCCAGCCCAGCCCCAGCCCCAGCCCTGCCCTAGCCCAGCCCCAGCCCTGCCCCAGCCCAACCCCAGCCCCAGCCAAAGCCCTGCCCCAGCCCAGCCCCAGCCACCGCCCTGCCCCAGCCCTGGACCCAGCCCCAGCCCCAGCCCTCTCCCAGTCCCCGCCCCAGCCCCAGCCCCAGCCCCACCCCCGGCCCCATCCCCGGCCCCAGCCCAGCTTCAGCCACAGCCCAGCCACCGCCCAGCCCCAGCCCTGCCCCCAGCCCAGCCCCAACCCCACCTTGGACCCAGCCCCATCCCAGTTCCAGCCATGCCCCAGCCCTGCCCCAGTCCCTGCACAAGCCCAGTCAGGTCCCAGCCCAGCCCCAGTCCCAGCCCCAGCCCTGCCCCAGCCCAGCTCCAGCCACGGCCCAGCCCCAGCCCTGGACCCAGCCCCAGCCCCAGCCCTGTCCCAGTCCCCGCCCCAGCCCCAGACCCAGCCCCAACCCCGACTCCAGCCCCTGCCCCAGCCACCCAGCCCCAGTCCAGCCCCTGCCCTGGATCCAGTCCCAGCCCCAGCCCAGCCCCAGCCCAGCCCCAGCCACCGCCCAGCCCCAGCCCTGCCCCCAACCCAGCCCCAGCCCCAACCCCAGCCCAGCCCCACCCTGGACCCAGCCCCAGCCCCAGCCCAGCCCCAGCCCTGCCCCAGCCTAGCCCCAGCCCCAGCCCAGCCCCTGCCCTGGACCCAGCCCCGGCCCCACCCCAGCCTCATCCCCAGCTCAGGCCCAGCCCTGCCCCAGCCCAAGCCCCAGCCCAAGCCCCAGCCCCATCCGTTCCCCCAGCCCAGCCCAGCCCCATCCCCATCTCTGACCCCAGCCCAGCCCTAGCCCCAGCCCTGCGCATGCCTTGGTTCCAGCCCCAGCCCAAGGCCCTGCGCCAACCCAGCCCCAGCCCAAGGCCCAGCCTCAAGCCTAGTCCTGCCCCAGCCCTGTCTGCAGCCCCAGCCCCAGCCCCAGCCCCACCCTCGCCAGCAGTCCAGCCCCAGACCCAACCTCGGCCCCAGCCCAGCCCCAGTTCCAGCCCTGCCCCAGCCCTGCCCCTGCCCCGGCCCCCAGCCCCAGCCCCAGACTCGACCCCAGCCCAGCCCCAGGCCTAGCCCTGCCCCAGTCCCCACCCCAGACTCAGCCTCAGCCCCAGCTCTGGCCCAGCCCCCTCCCCAGCCCAATCCTTGCCCCCAGTCCAGCCCTAGCCCGGCCCCAGCCCCAGCCCCAGCCCCAGCCCTACCCCAGCCTCATCCCCAGCCCAGGCTCAGCCCTGCCCCAGGCCAAACCCCAGCCCCAGCCCCAGCCCCACCTCCGGCCCCATCCCCGGCCCCAGCCCAGCTTCAGCCACAGCCCAGCCACAGCCCCTGCCCTGCCCTGCCCCAGCCCTGCCCCAGCCCTAGCCCAGCCCTGCCCTCAGCCCCAGCCCCAGCCCCAGCCCCAGCCTAGCCCCAGACCCAGTCCAGCCCCTGCCCTGGACCCAGTCCCAGCCCCAGCCCAGACCCAGCCTAGCCCCAGACCCAGTCCAGCCCCTGCCCTGGACCCAGTCCCAGCCCCAGCCCAGACCCAGCCCAGCCCCAGCCACCACCCAGCCCCAGCCCTGCCCCCAGCCCAGCCCCAGCCCCACCCTGGACCCAGCCCCAGCCCAGCCCCATTCCCAGCCCTGCCCCAGCCCTGCCCTCAGCCCAGCCCCAGCCCCAGCCCGGCCCCAGTTCTGCCCCAGCCCCAGACCCAGCCCAACCCTGGACCCAGCCGCAGCCCCAGCCCAGTCCCAGCCCCAGCCCTGCCCCAGCCTAGCCGCAGCCCCAGCCCAGCCCCTGCCCTGGACCCAGCCCCAGCCCCAGCCTAGCCCCAGCCACAGCCACAGCCCAGCCCTAGCCCATCCCCAGCCCCAGCCCATCCCCAGCCCCAGTCCCAGCCCCAGCCCAGCTCCAGCCACAGCCCAGCCACAGCCCTAGACCCAGCCCCAGCCCAGCCCCAGCCCCAGCCCTGCCCTAGCCCAGCCCCAGCCCCACCCTCAGCCCCAGCCCAGCTCCAGCCACAGCCCAGCCACAGCCCTGGACCCAGCCCCAGCCCAGCCCCAGCCCCAGCCCTGCCCTAGCCCAACCCCAGCCCTGCCCCAGCCCAACCCCAGCCCCAGCCAAAGCCCTGCCCCAGCCCAGCCCCAGCCACCGCCCTGCCCCAGCCCTGGACCCAGCCCCAGCCCCAGCCCTCTCCCAGTCCCCGCCCCAGCCCCAGCCCCACCCCCGGCCCCATCCCCGGCCCCAGCCCAGCTTCAGCCACAGCCCAGCCACCGCCCAGCCCCAGCCCTGCCCCCAGCCCAGCCCCAACCCCACCTTGGACCCAGCCCCAGCCCAGTTCCAGCCATGCCCCAGCCCTGCCCCAGTCCCTGCACAAGCCCAGTCAGGTCCCAGCCCAGCCCCAGTCCCAGCCCCAGCCCTGCCCCAGCCCAGCTCCAGCCACGGCCCAGCCCCAGCCCTGGACCCAGCCCCAGCCCCAGCCCCAGCCCTGTCCCAGTCCCCGCCCCAGCCCCAGCCCCAGCCCCAACCCCGACTCCAGCCCCTGCCCCAGCCAAGCCCCAGCCCCAGTCCAGCCCCTGCCCTGGATCCAGTCCCAGCCCCAGCCCTGCCCCCAGCCCAGCCCCAGCCCCAGCCCCAGCCCAGCCCCACCCTGGACCCAGCCCCAGCCCCAGCCCAGCCCCAGCCCTGCCCCAGCCCAAGCCCCAGCCCAAGCCCCAGCCCCATCCGTTCCCCCAGCCCAGCCCTAGCCCCAGCCCTGCCCATGCCTTGGTTCCAGCCCCAGCCCCAGCCCTGCGCCAGCCCAGCCCCAGCCCAAGGCCCAGCCTCAAGCCTAGTCCTGCCCCAGCCCTGGCCCCAATCCAGCCCCAGCCCTACCCCTACCTCAGCCCTAGCCCCAGCCCTGTCCGCAGCCCCAGCCCCAGCCCCAGCCCCACCCTCGCCAGCAGCCCAGCCCCAGACCCAACCTCGGCCCCAGCCCAGCCCCAGTTCCAGCCCTGCCCCAGCCCTGCCCCTGCCCCGGCCCCAGCCCCAGCCCCAGACTCGACCCCAGCCCAGCCCCAGGCCTAGCCCTGCCCCAGTCCCCACCCCAGACTCAGCCTCAGCCCCAGCTCTGGCCCAGCCCCCTCCCCAGCCCAATCCTTGCCCCCAGTCCAGCCCTAGCCCGGCCCCAGCCCCAGCCCCAGCCCCAGCCCCAGCCCTACCCCAGCCTCATCCCCAGCCCAGGCTCAGCCCTGCCCCAGGCCAAACCCCAGCCCCAGCCCCAGCCCTGCCCCAGCCCAGCCCCAGCCCCACCCCAGCCTCATCCCCAGTACCAGGCGCAGCCCTGCCCCAGCCCAGCCCCAGCCCCAGCCCCAGCCCCAGCCCCAGCCAAGCCCTGCCCCAGGCCCAGCCCTGCACCGAACCCAGCCCCAGACCGGCGCCAGCCCTGGACCCAGCCACAGCCCTGTCCCAGCCCCAGCCCCAGCCCCAGCCCAGCCCCAGCCACAGCCCTGCCCCAGCCCTGGACCCAGCCCCTGCCCCAGCCCCAGCCCAGCCCCTGCCCCAGCCCTGCACCTGCCGTGGACCCAGCCCCTGCCCCAGGCCCAGCCCCAGCCACAGCCACAGCCCAGCCCTAGCCCATCCCCAGCCCCAGCCCATCCCCAGCCCCACCCGCAGCCCCAGCCCAGCTCCAGCCACAGCCCAGCCACAGCCCTAGACCCAGCCCCAGCCCAGCCCCAGCCCCAGCCATGCCCTAGCCCAGCCCCATCACCAGCCCTGGACCCAGCCCCAGTCGCAGCCCCGACCCCAGCCCAGCCCTAGCCCATCCCCAGCCAAACCCTCAGCCCCAGCCCCACCCCCAGCCCCAGTCCCATCACCAGCCCTGGACCCAGCCCCAGTCGCAGCCCCGACCCCAGCCCAGCCCTAGCCCATCCCCAGCCAAACCCTCAGCCCCAGCCCCACCCCCAGCCCCAGCCCCATCACCAGCCCTGGACCCAGCCCCAGTCGCAGCCCCGACCCCAGCCCAGCCCTAGCCCATCCCCAGCCCCACCCTCAGCCCCAGCCCAGCTCCAGCCACAGCCCATCCACAGCCCTGGACCCAGCCCAGCCCCTGCCCCAGCCAAAGCCCTGCCCCAGCCCAGCCCCAGCCACCGCCCAGCTCCAGCCCTGGACCCAGCCCCAGGCCCAGCCCTGTCCCAGTCCTCGCTCCAGCCCCTGCCCCAGCCCCGGCCCCAGCCAAGCCCCACTCACGGCCCCATCCCCGGCCCCAGCCCAGCTCCAGCCACAGCCCAGCCACAGCCCCTGCCCTGCCCTGCCCCAGCCCTGCCCCAGCCCGGCCCCAGCCCCAGCCCCACCCTCAGCACCAGCCCAGCTCCAGCCATAGCCCAGCCCAGCCCTGCCCCAGCCCAAGCACTGGCCCAGCCCCAGCCACAGCCCTGCCCCAGCCCTGGACCCAGCCCCAGCCCTAGCCCAGCCCCAGCCCAACTCCAGGGCCAGCCCTGCCCTCAGCCCAACCCTGCCCAAGGCCAAGCCCCAGATCTGGCCTGGCCCCAGCCCTGTCCCTAGCCCCAGCCACAGCCCTAGCCCCAGCCCTTTCCGCAGCCCCAGCCCCAGCCCAGCCCCAGCCCCATTCCCAGCCCTGCCCCAGCCCCATTCCCAGCCCTGCCCCAGCCCTGCCCTCAGCCCAGCCCCAGCCCCAGCCCGGCCCCAGTTCTGCCCCAGCCCCAGACCCAGCCCAAACCTGGACCCAGCCGCAGCCCCAGCCCAGCCCCAGCCTCAGCCCCAGCCCTGCCCCAGCCTAGCCCCAGCCCCAGCCCAGCCCCTGCCCTGGACCCAGCCCCAGCCCCACCCCAGCCTCATCCCCAGCCACAGCCCTGCCCCAGACCCAGCCCTGCCATGGCCCAGCCCCTGCCCCAGCCCTGCCCCTGCCCTGGACCCAGCCCCTGCCCTGGACCCAGCCCCAGCCCCACCCCAGCCTCATCCCCAGCCACAGCCCTGCCCCAGACCCAGCCCTGCCATGGCCCAGCCCCTGCCCCAGCCCTGCCCCTGCCCTGGACCCAGCCCCTGCCCTCAGCCCCAGCCCCAGCCCCAAACTCGGCCCCAGCCCAGCCCCTGCCCCAGCCCAAGCACTGGCCCAGCCCCAGCCCCAGCCCCAGCCCAGCCCCAGCCCAGCCCCAGCCCCAGCCCAGCTCCAGCCCAGCCCTAGCCCAGCCCCAGCCCCACCCTCAGGCCCAGCCCAGCTCCAGCCCCAGCCCAGCCACAGCCCTGGACCCAGCCCCAGCCCAGCCCCTGCCCTGGACCCAGCCCCAGCCCCAGCCCAGCCTCATCCCCAGCCACAGCCCTGCCCCAGCCCCAGCCCTGCCCCAGCCCTGCCCTCAGCCCAGCCTCAGCCCCAGCCTGGCCCCAGTTCTGCCCCAGCCCCAGACCCAGCCCAACCCTGGACCCAGCCCCAGCCCCAGCCCAGCCCCAGCCCCAGCCCTGCCCCAGCCTAGCCCCAGACCCAGTCCAGCCCCTGCCCTGGACCCAGCCCCAGCCCCAGCCCAGATCCAGCCCAGCCCCAGCCCCACCCTGGACCCAGCCCCAGCCCAGCCCCATTCCCAGCCCTGCCCCAGCCCTGCCCTCAGGCCAGCCCCAGCCCCAGCCCGGCCCCAGTTCTGCCCCAGCCCCAGCCCCAGCCCAACCCTGGACCCAGCCCCTGCCTTGGTCCCAGCCCCAGCCCAGCCCGAGCCACAACCACAGTCCAGCCCTAGCCCAGCCCCAGCCCCACCCTCAGCCCCAGCCCAGCTCCAGCCACAGCCCAGCCACAGCCCTGGACCCAGCCCCAGCCCAGCCCCAGCCCCAGCCCTGCCCTAGCCCAGCCCCAGCACTGCCCCAGCCCAACTCCAGCCTCAGCCAAAGCCCTGCCCCAGCCCAGCCCCAGCCACCGCCCTGCCCCAGCCCTGGACCCAGCCCCAGCCCCACCCCTGTCCCAGTCCCCGCCCCAGTCCCAGCCCCAGCCCCAACCCCGGCCCCATCCCCGGCCCCAGCCCAGCTTCAGCCACAGCCCAGCCACAGCCCATGCCCTGCCCTGCCCCAGTCCTGCCCCAGCCCTAGCCCAGCCCTGCCCTCAGCCCCAGCCCCAGCCCCACACTCGGCCCCAGCCCAGCCCCTGCCCCAGCCCAAGCACTGGCCCAGCCCCAGCCCCAGGCCCATCCCAGCACCAGCCCCAGCCCCAGCCCAGCCCCAGCCCCAGCCCAGCTCTAGCCCAGCCCTAGCCCAGCCCCAGCCCCACCCTCAGGCCCAGCCCAGCCCCAGCCCCAGCCCTGCCCCAGCCCTGCCCTCAGCCCAGCCCCAGCCCCAGCCCGGCCCCAGTTCTGCCCCAGCCCCAGACCCAGCCCAACCCTGGACCCAGTCCCAGCCCCAGCCCAGACCCAGCCCAGGCCCAGCCACCACCCATCCCCAGCCCTGCCCCCAGCCCAGCCCCAGCCCCATCCTGGACCCAGCCCCAGCCCAGCCCCATTCCTAGCCCTGCCCCAGCCCTGCCCTCAGCCCAGCCCCACCCCCAGCCCGGCCCCAGTTCTGCCCCAGACCCAGCCCCAGCCCAACCCTGGACCCAGCCGCAGCCCCAGCCCAGCCCCAGCCCCAGCCCTGCCCCAGCCTAGCCCCAGCCCCAGCCCAGCCCCTGCCCTGGACCCAGCCCCAGCCCCACCCCAGCCTCATCCCCAGCCACAGCCCTGCCCCAGCCCCAGCCCTGCCCCAGCCCTGCCCTCAGCCCAGGCCCAGCCCCAGCCTGGCCCCTGTTCTGCCCCAGCCACAGACCCAGCCCAACCCTGGACCCAGCCGCAGCCCCAGCCCAGCCCCAGCCCCAGCCCTGCCATGGCCCAGCCCCTGCCCCAGCCCTGCCCCTGCCCTGGACCCAGCCCTTGCCCTGGTCCCACCCCCAGCCCAGCCCCAGCCACAGCCACAGCCCAGCCCTAGCCCATCCCCAGCCCCACCCTCAGCCCCAGCCCAGCTCCAGCCACAGCCCAGCCACAGCCCTGGACCCAGCCCCAGCCCAGCCCCAGCCCCAGCCCTGCCCTAGCCCAGCCCCAGCCCTGCCCCAGCCCAACTCCAGCCCCAGCCAAAGCCCTGCCCTAGCCCAGCCCCAGCCACCGCCCTGCCCCAGCCCTGGACCCAGCCCCAGCCCCAGCCCTGTCCCAGTCCCCGCCCCAGCCCCAGCCCCAGCCCCAGCCCCACCCCCGGCCCCAGCCCCGGCCCCAGCCCAGCTTCAGACACAGCCCAGCCCCAGCCCCAGCCCTGTCCCAGTCCCAGCCCCAGCCATGCCCCCAGCCAAACCCCAGCCCCACCCTGGACCCAGCCCCAGCCCAGCCACATTTCCAGCCCTGCCCCAGCCCAGCCCCAGCCCCAGCCCTGCCCCAGCCTAGCCCCAGCCCCAGCCCAGCCCCATTCCCAGCCCTGCCCCAGCCCTGCCCTCAGCCCAGCCCCAGCCCCAGCCCGGCCCCAGTTCTGCCCCAGCCCCAGACCCAGCCCAAACCTGGACCCAGCCCTGCCCCAGACACGGCCCCAGACACGGCCCCAGCCCAGCCCCAGGCCTAGCCCTGTGCCAGCCCTACCCCAGCCCAGCCCCTGTCCCAGACCAGCCCAAGCCCTGGCCCAGCCCCAGCCCAAAACCCATCCTTGCCCCCAGGCCTGCCCCAGCCCTGCCCCAGTCCCAGCCCCAGCCCGGCCCCAGCCCTGCCCCAGCTTTGGCCCCAGCCCTGTCCCCAGCACCGGCCCCTGCCCCAGCCCCAGCCCCACCCTCGGCCCCAGCCCAGCCCCTGCCCTGGCCCTGCCCCGGCCCAGCCCCAGCCCCGGCCCAGCCCCTGCCCTGGACCCAGGCCCAGCCCAGCCCCAGCCCTGGACCCAGCCCCAGCCCCAGCCCAGCTCCAGCCACAGCCCCAGCCCAGCTCCAGCCCCAGCCCCAGCCCAGCCACAGCCCTGGACCCAGCCCCAGCCCAGCCCCATTCCCAGCCCTGCCCCAGCCCTGCCCTTAGCCCAGCCCCAGCCCCAGCCCGGACCCAGTCCTGCCCCAGCCCTGGACACAGCCCCACCCTGGACCCAGCCCCAGACCCAGCCCAGCCCCAGCCCTGCCCCAGCATAGCCCCAGCCCCAGTCCAGCCCCTGCCCTGGACGCAGCCCCAGCCCCAGCCCAGCCCCAGCCCTGCCCCAGCCTAACCCCAGCCCCAGTCCAGCCCCTGCCCTGGACCCAGTCCCAGCCCCAGCCTCAGCCCCAGCCCAGCCCCTGTCCCAGCCCCAGCCCTGCCCCAGCCCAGCCCCAGCCACAGACCAGCCTCAGCCCTGGACCCAGCCCCAGTCGCAGCCCCGGCCCCAGCCCAGCCCTAGCCCAGCCCCAGCCCCACCCTCAGCCCCAGCCCAGCTCCAGCCACAGCCCAGCCACAGCCCTGGACCCAGCCCCAGCCCAGCCCCAGCCCCAGCCCTGACCTAGCCCAGCCGCAGCGCTGGACCAAGCCCCACCCCTGAGCCAAACCCAGCCCCAGCCTGGCCCCAGCCCTGCCCTAGCTCCAGCCCTAGCCCTGTCCCCAGCCTCGGCCCGTGCCCCTGCCCCGTCCCTGTCCTGCCCCATCCCAGCCCCCAGCCCCAGCCCTGCCCTCAGCCCAGCCGCAGACCCAGCCTGGCCACAGCCCTGTACCCAGCCCCAGCCCCAGCCACAGCCCTGCCCCAGCTGCAGCCCCAGGCCTGACCTCAGCCCTGCCCCAGCCCTGGCTCCTGCCCCAACCCTGGCTCCAGCCCTAGCCCCAGCCCTGTCCGCAGTCCCAGCCCCAGCCCCACCCCCACCCTGGACCCAGCCCCAGCCCCAGCCTTGCCCTCGGCCCCAGCCCAGCCCCAGCCCCAGCCCTAGCCCAGCCCTGCCCTCAGCCCCAGCCCCAGCCCCTGCCCAGCCTTGCCCCGGCCCAGCCCCAGCCCCAGCCCAGCCCCTGCCCTGCCTTGCCCCGGCCCAGCCCCAGCCCCAGCCCAGCCCCTGCCCTGTCCCGAGCCCCAGCCACAGCCCAGCCCCAGGCCCAGCCCCAGCCTAGCCCCAGCCCTGCCCCAGCCGCAGCCCCAGGCCTGACCTCAGCCCTCCCCAGCCCTGGCTCCTGCCCCACCCCTGGCTCCAGCCCCAGCCCCAGCCCCACCCTGGACCCAGCCCCAGCCCAGCCCCATTCCCAGCCCTGCCCCAGCCCTGCCCTCAGCCCAGCCCCAGCCCCAGCCCGGCCCCAGTTCTGCCCCAGACCCAGACCCAGCCCAACCCTGGACCCAGCCGCAGCCCCAGCCCAGCCCCAGCCCCAGCCCCAGCCCCAGCCCCACCCCAGCCTCATCCCCAGCCACAGCCCTGCCCCAGCCCCAGCCCTGCCATGGCCCAGCCCCTGCCCCAGCCCTGCACCTGCCCTGGACCCAGCCCCTGCCCCAGGCCCAGCCCCAGCCCAGCCCCAGCCACAGCCACAGCCCAGCCCTAGCCCATCCCCAGCCCCAGCCCATCCCCAGCCCCACCCGCAGCCCCAGCCCAGCTCCAGCCGCAGCCCAGCCACAGCCCTAGACCCAGCCCCAGCCCAGCCCCAGCCCCAGCCCAGCCCCTGCCCTAGACCCAGCCCCAGCCCCACCCCAGCCCCAGCCCAGCCCCAGCCACAGCCACAGCCCAGCCCTAGCCCATCCCCAGCCCCAGCCCATCCCCAGCCCCAGTCCCAGCCCCAGCCCAGCTCCAGCCACAGCCCAGCCACAGCCCTAGACCCAGCCCCAGCCCAGCCCCAGCCCCAGCCCCAGCCCTGCCCTAGCCCAGCCCCAGCCCCACCCTCAGCCCCAGCCCAGCTCCAGCCACAGCCCAGCCACAGCCCTGGACCCAGCCCCAGCCCAGACCCAGCCCCAACCCTGCCCTAGCCCAGCCCCAGCCCTGCCCCAGCCCAACCCCAGCCCCAGCCAAAGCCCTGCCCCAGCCCAGCCCCAGCCACCGCCCTGCCCCAGCCCTGGACCCAGCCCCAGCCCCAGCCCTCTCCCAGTCCCCGCCCCAGCCCCAGCCCCAGCCCCACCCCCGGCCCCATCCCCGGCCCCAGCCCAGCTTCAGCCACAGCCCAGCCACCGCCCAGCCCCAGCCCTGCCCCCAGCCCAGCCCCAACCCCACCTTGGACCCAGCCCCAGCCCAGTTCCAGCCATGCCCCAGCCCTGCCCCAGTCCCTGCACAAGCCCAGTCAGGTCCCAGCCCAGCCCCAGTCCCAGCCCCAGCCCTGCCCCAGCCCAGCTCCAGCCACGGCCCAGCCCCAGCCCTGGACCCAGCCCCAGCCCCAGCCCTGTCCCAGTCCCCGCCCCAGCCCCAGACCCAGCCCCAACCCCGACTCCAGCCCCTGCCCCAGCCAAGCCCCAGCCCCAGTCCAGCCCCTGCCCTGGATCCAGTCCCAGCCCCAGCCCAGCCCCAGCCACCGCCCAGCCCCAGCCCTGCCCCCAGCCCAGCCCCAGCCCCAGCCCCAGCCCAGCCCCACCCTGGACCCAGCCCCAGCCCCAGCCCAGCCCCAGCCCTGCCCCAGGCTAGCCCCAGCCCCAGCCCAGCCCCTGCCCTGGACCCAGCCCCGGCCCCACCCCAGCCTCATCCCCAGCTCAGGCCCAGCCCTGCCCCAGCCCAAGCCCCAGCCCAAGCCCCAGCCCCATCCGTTCCCCCAGCCCAGCCCAGCCCCATCCCCATCTCTGACCCCAGCCCAGCCCTAGCCCCAGCCCTGCCCATGCCTTGGTTCCAGCCCCAGCCCCAGCCCTGCGCCAACCCAGCCCCAGCCCAAGGCCCAGCCTCAAGCCTAGTCCTGCCCCAGCCCTGGCCCCAATCCAGCCCCAGCCCTACCCCTACCTCAGGCCTAGCCCCAGCCCTGTCCGCAGCCCCAGCCCCAGCCCCAGCCCCACCCTCGCCAGCAGCCCAGCCCCAGACCCAACCTCGGCCCCAGCCCAGCCCCAGTTCCAGCCCTGCCCCAGCCCTGCCCCTGCCCCGGCCCCAGCCCCAGCCCCAGACTCGACCCCAGCCCAGCCCCAGGCCTAGCCCTGCCCCAGTCCCCACCCCAGACTCAGCCTCAGCCCCAGCTCTGGCCCAGCCCCCTCCCCAGCCCAATCCTTGCCCCCAGTCCAGCCCTAGCCCGGCCCCAGCCCCAGCCCCAGCCCCAGCCCTACCCCAGCCTCATCCCCAGCCCAGGCTCAGCCCTGCCCCAGGCCAAACCCCAGCCCCAGCCCCAGCCCTGCCCCAGCCCAGCCCCAGCCCCACCCCAGCCTCATCCCCAGTACCAGGCGCAGCCCTGCCCCAGCCCAGCCCCAGCCCCAGCCAAGCCCTGCCCCATGCCCAGCCCTGCACCAAACCCAGCCCCAGACCGGCGCCAGCACTGGACCCAGCCCCAGCCCTGCCATGGCCCAGCCCCTGCCCCAGCCCTGCCCCTGCCCTGGACCCAGCCCCTGCCCCAGGCCCAGCCCCAGCCCAGCCCCAGCCACAGCCACAGCCCAGCCCTAGCCCATCCCCAGCCCCAGCCCATCCCCAGCCCCACCCGCAGCCCCAGCCCAGCTCAAGCCACAGCCCAGCCACAGCCCTAGACCCAGCCCCAGCCCAGACCCAGCCCCAGCCCTGCCCTAGCCCAGCCCCAGCCCCACCCTCAGCCCCAGCCCAGCTCCAGCCACAGCCCAGCCACAGCCCTGGACCCAGCCCCAGCCCAGCCCCAGCCCCAGCCCTGCCCTAGCCCAGCCCCAGCCCTGCCCCAGCCCAACCCCAGCCCCAGCCAAAGCCCTGCCCCAGCCCAGCCCCAGCCACCGCCCTGCCCCAGCCCTGGACCCAGCCCCAGCCCCAGCCCTCTCCCAGTCCCCGCCCCAGCCCCAGCCCCAGCCCCACCCCCGGCCCCATCCCCGGCCCCAGCCCAGCTTCAGCCACAGCCCAGCCACCGCCCAGCCCCAGCCCTGCCCCCAGCCCAGCCCCAACCCCACCTTGGACCCAGCCCCATCCCAGTTCCAGCCATGCCCCAGCCCTGCCCCAGCCCTGCCCCAGTCCCTGCACAAGCCCAGTCAGGACCCAGCCCAGCCCCAGCCCCAGTCCCAGCCCTGCCCCAGCCCAGCTCCAGCCACGACCCAGCCCCAGCCCTGGACACAGCCCCATCCCCAGCCCTGTCCCAGTCCCCGCCCTAGCCCCAGACCCAGCCCCAACCCCGACTCCAGCCCCTGCCCCAGCCAAGCCCCAGCCCCAGTCCAGCCCCTGCCCTGGATCCAGTCCCAGCCCCAGCCCAGCCCCAGCCCAGCCCCAGCCACCGCCCAGCCCCAGCCCTGGCCCCAGCCCAGCCCCAGCCCCAGCCCCAGCACAGCCCCACCCTGGACCCAGCCCCAGCCCCAGCCCAGCCCCAGCCCTGCCCCAGCCTAGCCCCAGCCCCAGCCCAGCCCCTGCCCTGGACCCAGCCCCGGCCCCACCCCAGCCTCATCCCCAGCTCAGGCCCAGCCCTGCCCCAGCCCAAGCCCCAGCCCAAGCCCCAGCCCCATCCGTTCCCCCAGCCCAGCCCAGCCCCATCCCCATCTCTGACCCCAGCCCAGCCCTAGCCCCAGCCCTGCCCATGCCTTGGTTCCAGCCCCAGCCCCAGCCCTGCGCCAACCCAGCCCCAGCCCAAGGCCCAGCCTCAAGCCTAGTCCTGCCCCAGCCCTGGCCCCAATCCAGCCCCAGCCCTACCCCTACCTCAGGCCTAGCCCCAACCCTGTCCGCAGCCCCAGCCCCAGCCCCAGCCCCACCCTCGCCAGCAGCCCAGCCCCAGACCCAACCTCGGCCCCAGCCCAGCCCCAGTTCCAGCCCTGCCCCAGCCCTGCCCCTGCCCCGGCCCCAGCCCCAGCCCCAGACTCGACCCCAGCCCAGCCCCAGGCCTAGCCCTGCCCCAGTCCCCACCCCAGACTCAGCCTCAGCCCCAGCTCTGGCCCAGCCCCCTCCCCAGCCCAATCCTTGCTCCCAGTCCAGCCCTAGCCCGGCCCCAGCCCCAGCCCCAGCCCCAGCCCTACCCCAGCCTCATCCCCAGCCCAGGCTCAGCCCTGCCCCAGGCCAAACCCCAGCCCCAGCCCCAGCCCTGCCCCAGCCCAGCCCCAGCCCCACCCCAGCCTCATCCCCAGTACCAGGCGCAGCCCTGCCCCAGCCCCAGACCCAGACCCAGCCCCAGCCCCAGCCCCAGCCAAGCCCTGCCCCATGCCCAGCCCTGCACCGAACCCAGCCCCAGACCGGCGCCAGCACTGGACCCAGCCCCAGCCCTGCCATGGCCCAGCCCCTGCCCCAGCCCTACCCCTGCCCTGGACCCAGGCCCTGCCCCAGGCCCAGCCCCAGCCCAGCCCCAGCCACAGCCACAGCCCAGCCCTAGCCCATCCCCAGCCCCAGCCCATCCCCAGCCCCACCCGCAGCCCCAGCCCAGCTCAAGCCACAGCCCAGCCACAGCCCTAGACCCAGCCCCAGCCCAGACCCAGCCCCAGCCCTGCCCTAGCCCAGCCCCAGCCCCACCCTCAGCCCCAGCCCAGCTCCAGCCACAGCCCAGCCACAGCCCTGGACCCAGCCCCAGCCCAGCCCCAGCCCCAGCCCTGCCCTAGCCCAGCCCCAGCCCTGCCCCAGCCCCGGCCAAAGCCCTGCCCCAGCCCAGCCCCAGCCACCGCCCTGCCCCAGCCCTGGACCCAGCCCCAGCCCCAGCCCTCTCCCAGTCCCCGCCCCAGCCCCAGCCCCAGCCCCACCCCCGGCCCCATCCCCGGCCCCAGCCCAGCTTCAGCCACAGCCCAGCCACCGCCCAGCCCCAGCCCTGCCCCAGCCCAGCTCCAACCCCACCTTGGACCCAGCCCCAGCCCAGTTCCAGCCATGCCCCAGCCCTGCCCCAGCCCTGCCCCAGTCCCTGCACAAGCCCAGTCAGGACCCAGCCCAGCCCCAGCCCCAGTCCCAGCCCTGCCCCAGCCCAGCTCCAGCCACGGCCCAGCCCCAGCCCTGGACCCAGCCCCCATCCCCAGCCCTGTCCCAGTCCCCGCCCCAGCCCCAGACCCAGCCCCAACCCCGACTCCAGCCCCTGCCCCAGCCAAGCCCCAGCCCCAGTCCAGCCCCTGCCCTGGATCCAGTCCCAGCCCCAGCCCAGCCCCAGCCCAGCCCCAGCCACCGCCCAGCCCCAGCCCTGCCCCCAGCCCAGCCCCAGCCCCAGCCCAGCCCCACCCTGGACCCAGCCCCAGCCCCAGCCCAGCCCCAGCCCTGTCCCAGGCTAGCCCCAGCCCAAGCCCCAGCCCCATCCGTTCCCCCAGCCCAGCCCAGCCCCATCCCCATCTCTGACCCCAGCCCAGCCCTAGCCCCAGCCCTGCCCATGCCTTGGTTCCAGCCCCAGCCCCAGCCCTGCGCCAACCCAGCCCCAGCCCAAGGCCCAGCCTCAAGCCTAGTCCTGCCCCAGCCCTGGCCCCAATCCAGCCCCAGCCCTACCCCTACCTCAGCCCTAGCCCCAGCCCTGTCCGCAGCCCCAGCCCCAGCCCCAGCCCCACCCTCGCCAGCATCCCAGCCCCAGACCCAACCTCGGCCCCAGCCCAGCCCCAGTTCCAGCCCTGCCCCAGCCCTGCCCCTGCCCCGGCTCCAGCCCCAGCCCCAGACTCGACCCCAGCCCAGCCCCAGGCCTAGCCCTGCCCCAGTCCCCACCCCAGACTCAGCCTCAGCCCCAGCTCTGGCCCAGCCCCCTCCCCAGCCCAATCCTTGCCCCCAGTCCAGCCCTAGCCCGGCCCCAGCTCCAGCCCCAGCCCCAGCCCTACCCCAGCCTTATCCCCAGCCCAGGCTCAGCCCTGCCCCAGGCCAAACCCCAGCCCCAGCCCCAGCTCTGCCCCAGCCCAGCCCCAGCCCCACCCCAGCCTCATCCCCAGTACCAGGCGCAGCCCTGCCCCAGCCCAGCCCCAGCCCCAGCCCCAGCCCCAGCCCCAGCCCCAGCCAAGCCCTGCCCCAGGCCCAGCCCTGCACCTAACCCAGCCCCAGACCGGCGCCAGCCCTGGACCCAGCCACATCCCTGTCCCAGCCCCAGCCCCAGCCCCAGCCCAGCCCCAGCCACAGCCCTGCCCTAGCCCTGGACCCAGCCCCAGTCGCAGCCCCGACCCCAGCCCAGCCCTAACCCATCCCCAGCCCCACCCTCAGCCCCAGCCCAGCTCCAGCCACAGCCCAGCCACAGCCCTGGACCCAGCCCCAGCCCAGCCCCAGCCTCAGCCCTGCCCTAGCCCAGCCCCAGCCCTGCCCCAGCCCAACTCCAGCCCCAGCCAAAGCCCTGCCCCAGCCCATCCCCAACTACAGCCCTGCCCCAGCCCTGGACCCAGCCCCAGCCCCAGCCCCAGCCCCACCCCCGGCCCCATCCCCGGCCCCTGCCCAGCTTCAGCCACAGCCCAGCCACAGCCCCTGCCCTGCCCTGCCCCAGCCCTGCCCCAGCCCTAGCCCAGCCCTGCCCTCAGCCCCAGCCTCAGCCCCACACTCGGCCCCAGCCCAGCCCTGCCCCAGCCCCAGCCCAGACCCAGCCCCAGCCCAGCTCTAGCCCAGCCCTAGCCCAGCCCCAGCCCCACCCTCAGGCCCAGCCCAGCTCCAGCCCCAGCCCAGCCACAGCCCTGGACCCAGCCCCAGCCCAGCCCCAGCCCCAGCCCTGCCCCAGCCCTGCCCTCAGCCCAGCCCCAGCCCCAGCCCGGCCCCAGTTCTGCCCCAGCCCCAGACCCAGCCCAACCCTGGACCCAGCCCCAGCCCCAGCCCAGCCCCAGCCTAGCCCCAGACCCAGTCCAGCCCCTGCCCTGGACCCAGTCCCAGCCCCAGCCCAGACCCAGCCCAGCCCCAGCCACCACGCAGCCCCAGCCCTGCCCCCAGCCCAGCCCCAGCCCCACCCTGGACCCAGCCCCAGCCCAGCCCCATTCCCAGCCCTGCCCCAGCCCTGCCCTCAGCCCAGCCCCAGCCCCAGCCCGGCCCCAGTTCTGCCCCAGCCCCAGACCCAGCCCAACCCTGGACCCAGCCGCATCCCCAGCCCAGCCCCAGCCCCAGCCCCAGCCCCACCCCAGCCTCATCCCCAGCCACAGCCCTGCCCCAGCCCCAGCCCTGCCATGGCCCAGCCCCTGCCGCAGCCCTGCACCTGCCCTGGACCCAGCCCCTGCCCCAGGCCCAGCCCCAGCCCAGCCCCAGCCACAGCCACAGCCCAGCCCTAGCCCATCCCCAGCCCCAGCCCCAGCCCCAGCCCCACCCCCGGCCCCATCCCCGGCCCCAGCCCAGCTTCAGCCACAGCCCAGCCACAGCCCCTGCCCTGCCCTGCCCCAGCCCTGCCCCAGCCCTAGCCCAGCCCTGCCCTCAGCCCCAGCCCCAGCACCACACTCGGCCCCAGCCCAGCCCCTGCCGCAGCCCAAGCACTGGCCCAGCCCCAGCCCCAGGCCCAGCCCAGGCCCAGCCCTAGCCCCAGCCCAGCCCCAGCCCCAGCCAAACCCCACTCATGGCCCCATCTCTGGCCCCTGCCCAGCCCTGCCCCAGCCCCAGCCACCGCCCAGCCCCAGCCCTGACCCAGCCCCAGTCGCAGCCCCGGCCCCAGCCCAGCCCTAGCCCAGCCCCAGCCCCACCCTCAGCCCCAGCCCAGCTCCAGCCACTGCCCAGCCACAGCCCTGGACCCAGCCCCAGCCCAGCCCCGGTCCCAGCCCAGCCCCAGTTCCAGCCCTGCCCCAGCCCCGGCCCCAGACTCGGCCCCAGCCCAGCCCCAGGCCTAGCCCTGTGCCAGCCCTACCCCAGCCCAGCCCCGGTCCCAGCCCAGCCCAAGCCCTGGCCCAGCCCCAGCCCAAACCCCATCCTTGCCCCCAGCTCAGCCCTAGCCCTGCCCCAGTCCCAGCCCCAGCCCAGCCCCAGCCCTGGACCCAGCCCCAGTCGCAGCCCCAGCCCCAGCCCCAGCCCAACCCCAGCCCCAGCCCAGCCCCCAGCCCTGGCCCTACCCCTGCCCAGTGCCGGTCCATTCCCAACCCCAGCCCTGCCCCACCCTCGTCCCCAGCCCAGCCCCTGCCCCAGCCCTACCCCTTCCCAGTCCCGGTCCATGCCCAGCCCCAGCCCTGCCCAGACCCAGACCCAGCCCCAGCCCAACCCCAGCCCCAGCCCTGCCCTCAGCCCAACCCTGCCCTCAGCCCAGCCCCAGACCCAGCCTGGCCCCAGCCCTGTCCCTAGCCCCAACCACAGCCCTAGCCGCAGCCCTGTCCGCAGCCCCAGCCGCAGCCCCAGCCCCAGCCCCACCCTCGCCACCAGCCCAGCCCCAGCCCCAACCTTGGCCCCTGCCCAGCCCCAGTTCCAGCCCTGCCCCAGTCCCCGCCCCAGACCCAGCCACAGCCCCAGCCCTGTGCCAGCCCTACCCCAGCCCAGCCCCAGCCCCAGCCCTGCCCAGGACTTGGTTCCAGCCCCAGCCCCAGCCCCAGCCCAAGCCCTGCCCCAGCCCCGGCCCCAGCCCAGTCCTGGTCCCAGCCCAGCCACAGGCCAGCCCCAGCACTGCCCCAGCCCAGCCCCAGCCACAGCCCTGCCCCAGCCCTGGACCCAGCCCCAGCCCTAGCCCAGCCCCAGCCCAACTCCAGCCCCAGCCCTGCCCTCAGCCCAACCCTGCCCAAGGCCAAGCCCCAGATCTAGCCTGGCCCCAGCCCTGTCCCTAGCCCCAGCCATAGCCCTAGCCCCAGCCCTTTCCGCAACCCCAGCCCCAGCCCCAGCCCCACCCTCGCCACCAGCCCAGCCCCAGCCCCAACCTTGGCCCCAGCCCAGCCCCAGTTCCAGCCCTGCCCCAGTCCCCGCCCCAGACCCAGCCACAGCCCCAGCCCTGTGCCAGCCCTACCCCAGCCCAGCCCCGGTCGAGCCCAGCCCAAGCACTGGCCCAGCCCCAGCCCCAGCCCCATCCTTGCCCCCAGCCCAGCCCTAGCCCGGCCCCAGCTCCAGCCCCAGCCCCAGCCCCAGCCCTGCCCCAGTCCCTGCCCCAGCCCAGTCGTGGTCGCAGCCCAGTCCCAGCCCATCCCCAGCCCAGCCCCTGCCCTGTACCCAGCCCCAGGCCCACTCCAGCCTCATCCCCAGCCCAGGTCCAGCCCTGCCCAAGCCTCTGCCCTGCCCCAGCCCCAGCTCTGCACCGAACGCAGCCCCGGTCCTGCCCTGCCCCAGCCCTGCCCCAGCTCTAGCCCAGCCCTGCCCTCAGCCCCAGCCCCAGCCCCACACTCGGCCCCAGCCGAGCCCCTGCCCCAGCCCAAGCACTGGCCCAGCCCCAGCCCCAGCCCCAGCCCCATCCTTGCCCCCAGCCCAGACCTAGCCCGGCCCCAGCTCCATCCCCAGCCCCACCCTCAGGCCCAGCCCAGCTCCAGCCACAGCCCAGCCACAGCCCTGGACCCAGCCCCAGCCCAACCCCAGCCCCAGCCCCAGGCCGGCCCCAGTTCTGCCCCAGCCCCAGACCCGCCCAACCCTGGACGCAGCCCCAGCCTCAGCCCAGACCCAGCCTAGCCCCAGCCCCAGTCCAGCCCCTGCCCTGGACCCAGTCCCAGACCCAGCCCAGCCCCAGCCCAGCCCCAGCCACCACCCAGCCCCAGCCCTACCCCCAGCCCATCCCCAGCCCCAGCCAAAGCGCTGCCCCAGCCCTGGACCCAGCCCCCGCCCCAGCCCTCTCCAAGTCCCCGCCCCAGCCCCAGCCCCACCCCCAGCCCCAGCCCCAGCCCCGGCCCCAGCCAAGCCCCACTCACGGCCCCATCCCTGGCCCCAGCCCAGCTCCAGACACAGCCCAGCCACAGCCCCTGCCATGCCCTGCCCCAGCCCAGCCACAGCCACAGCCCAAACCCTGCCGTGGACCCAGACCCAGCCCAGCCCCAGCCCCAGCTCCAGCCCCAGCCCAGCCCCAGCCCCACCCTCAGCACCAGCCCAGCTCCAGCCACAGGCCAGCCACAGCCCTGGACCTAGCCCCAGTCCAGCCCCAGCACCAGCCACAGCCCTGCCCCAGCCCTGGACCCAGCCCCAGCCCTGCCCCAGCCCAAACCCAGCCCCAGCCCAGCCCCCAACCCCGGCCCTACCCCTGCCCAGTCCCGGTCCATGCCCAGCCCCAGCCCTGCCCCCAGCCCAGTCCCAGACCCAGCCTGGCCCCAGCCCTGTCCCGAGCCCCAGCCACAGCCCAGCCCCAGGCCCAGCCCCAGCCTAGCCCCAGCCCTGCCTCAGCCACAGCCCAAGGCCTGACCTCAGCCCTGCCCCAGCCCTGGCTCCTGCCCCAACCCTGGCTCCAGCCCCAGCCCCAGCCCTGCCCAGGACTTGGTTCCAGCCCCAGCCCCAGCCCCAGCCCAAGCCCTGCCCCAGCCCCGGCCCCAGCCCAGTCCTGGTCCCAGCCCAGCCACAGGCCAGCCCCAGCACTGCCCCAGCCCAGCCCCAGCCCCAGCCCTGCCCCAGCCCTGGACCCAGCCCCAGCCCCAGCCCTGTCCCAGTCCCCGCCCCAGCCCCAGACCCAGCCCCAACCCCGACCCCAGCCCCTGCCCCAGCCAAGCCCCAGCCCCAGCCCAGCCCCAGCCCTGCCCCCAGCCCAGCCCCAGCCCCAGCCCCACCCTGGACCCAGCCCCAGCCCCAGCCCAGCCCCAGCCCTGCCCCAGCCTAGCCCCAGCCCCAGCCCAGCCCCTGCCCTGGACCCAGCCCCGGCCCCACCCCAGCCTCATCCCCAGCTCAGGCCCAGCCCTGCCCCAGCCCAAGCCCCAGCCCAAGCCCCAGCCCCATCCGTTCCCCCAGCCCAGCCCAGCCCCATCCCCATCTCTGACCCCAGCCCAGCCCTAGCCCCAGCCCTGCCCATGCCTTGGTTCCAGCCCCAGCCCCAGCCCTGCGCCAACCCAGCCCCAGCCCAAGGCCCAGCCTCAAGCCTAGTCCTGCCCCAGCCCTGGCCCCAATCCAGCCCCAGCCCTACCCCTACCTCAGCCCTAGCCCCAGCCCTGTCCGCAGCCCCAGCCCCAGCCCCAGCCCCACCCTCGCCAGCAGCCCAGCCCCAGACCCAACCTCGGCCCCAGCCCAGCCCCAGTTCCAGCCCTGCCCCAGCCCTGCCCCTGCCCCGGCCCCAGCCCCAGCCCCAGACTCGACCCCAGCCCAGCCCCAGGCCTAGCCCTGCCCCAGTCCCCACCCCAGACTCAGCCTCAGCCCCAGCTCTGGCCCAGCCCCCTCCCCAGCCCAATCCTTGCCCCCAGTCCAGCCCTAGCCCGGCCCCAGCCCCAGCCCCAGCCCCAGCCCTACCCCAGCCTCATCCCCAGCCCAGGCTCAGCCCAGCCCCAGCCCCAGCCCGGCCCCAGTTCTGCCCCAGCCCCAGACCCAGCCCAACCCTGGACCCAGCCCCAGCCCCAGCCCAGCCCCAGCCTAGCCCCAGACCCAGTCCAGCCCCTGCCCTGGACCCAGTCCCAGCCCCAGCCCAGACCCAGCCCAGCCCCAGCCACCGCCCAGCCCCAGCCCTGCCCCCAGCCCAGCCCCAGCCCCACTCTGGACCCAGCCCCAGCCCAGCCCCATTCCCAGCCCTGCCCCAGCCCTGCCCTCAGCCCAGCCCCAGCCCCAGCCCGGCCCCAGTTCTGCCCCAGCCCCAGCCCCAGCCCTGCCCCAGCCCAGCCCCTGCCCTGGACCCAGCCCCAGCCCCACCCCAGCCTCATCCCCAGCCACAGCCCTGCCCCAGCCCCAGCCCTGCCATGGCCCAGCCCCTGCCCCAGCCCTGCACCTGCCCTGGACCCAGCCCCTGCCCCAGGCCCAGCCCCAGCCCAGCCCCAGCCACAGCCACAGCCCAGCCCTAGCCCATCCCCAGCCCCAGCCCATCCCCAGCCCCACCCGCAGCCCCAGCCCAGCTCCAGCCGCAGCCCAGCCACAGGCCTAGACCCAGCCCCAGCCCAGCCCCAGCCCCAGCCCAGCCCCTGCCCTGGACCCAGCCCCAGCCCCACCCCAGCCTCATCCCCAGCCACAGCCCTGCCCCAACCCCAGCCCTGCCATGGCCCAGCCCCTGCCCCAGCCCTGCCCCTGCCCTGCCCCAGCCTAGCCCCAGCCCTGGTCCCAGCCCCAGCCCAGCCACAGCCACAGCCCAGCCCTAGCCCATCCCCAGCCCCACCCTCAGCCCCAGCCCAGCTCCAGCCACAGCCCAGCCACAGCCCTGGACCCAGCCCCAGCCCAGCCCCAGCCCCAGCCCTGCCCTAGCCCAGCCCCAGCCCTGCCCCAGCCCAACTCCAGCCCCAGCCAAAGCCCTGCCCCAGCCCAGCTTCAGCCACAGCCCAGCCACAGCCCCTGCCCTGCCCTGCCCCAGTCCTGCAACAGCCCTAGCCCAGCCCTGCCCTCAGCCCCAGCCCCAGCCCCACACTCGGCCCCAGCCCAGCCCCTGCCGCAGCCCAAGCACTGGCCCAGCCCCAGCCCCAGGCCCAGCCCAGCCCCAGCCCCAGCCCCAGCCCAGCCCCAGCCCCAGCCAAACCCCACTCATGGCCCCATCTCTGGCCCCTGCCCAGCCCTGCCCCAGCCCCAGCCACCGCCCAGCCCCAGCCCTGGATCCAGCCCCAGTCGCAGCCCAGCCCCAGCCCCAGCCTTGCCCCAGCCCAGCCCCAGCCACAGACCAGCCCCAGCCCTGGACCCAGCCCCAGTCGCAGCCCCGGCCCCAGCCCAGCCCTAGCCCAGCCCCAGCCCCACCCTCAGCCCCAGCCCAGCTCCAGCCACTGCCCAGCCACAGCCCTGGACCCAGCCCCAGCCCAGCCCCTGCCCAGCCTTGCACCGGCCCAGCCCCAGCCCCAGCCCAGCCCCTGCCCTGTCCCGAGCCCCAGCCACAGCCCAGCCCCAGGCCCAGCCCCAGCCTAGCCCCAGCCCTGCCCCAGCCTCAGCCCCAGGCCTGACCTCAGCCCTGCCCCATCCCTGGCTCCTGCCCCATCCCTGGCTCCTGCCCCAACCCTGGCTCCAGCACCAGCCCCAGCCCTGCGCCAACCCAGCCCCAGCCCAAGGCCCAGCCTCAAGCCTAGTCCTGCCCCAGCCCTGGCCCCAATCCAGACCCAGCCCTACCCCTACCTCAGCCCTAGCCCCACCCCTACCTCAGCCCTAGCCCCAGCCTTGTCCGCAGCCCCAGCCGCAGCCCCAGCCCCAGCCCCACCCTCGCCACCAGCCCAGCCCCAGCCCCAACCTTGGCCCCAGCCCAGCCCCAGTTCCAGCCCTGCCCCAGTCCCCGCCCCAGACCCAGCCACAGCCCCAGCCCTGTGCCAGCCCTACCCCAGCCCAGCCCCGGTCCCAGCCCAGCCCAAGCACTGGCCCAGCCCCAGCCCCAGCCCCATCCTTGCCCCCAGCCCAGCCCTAGCCCGGCCCCAGCTCCAGCCCCAGCCCCAGCCCTGCCCCAGTCCCTGCCACAGCCCAGTCGTGGTCGCAGCCCAGTCCCAGCCCAGCCCCAGCCCTGCCCCAGCCTAGGCCCATCCCCAGCCCAGCCCCATCCCCAGCCCAGCCCCTACCCTGGACCCAGCACCAGCCCCACTCCAGCCTCATCCACAGCCCAGGTCCAGCCCTGCCCCAGCCCCAGCTCTGCACCGAACGCAGCCCTAGCTCAGACCCAGCCCTGCCCCAGCTCTAGCCCCAGCCCTGCCCCAGCCCCGGCCCCTGCCCCAGCCCAACCCCAGCCCTAGCCCAGCCCTGCCCTCAGCCCCAGCCCCAGCCCCACACTCGGCCCCAGCTCAGCCCCTGCCCCAGCCCAAGCACTGGCCCAGCCCCAGCCCCAGCCCAGCCCCAGCCCAGCCCCAGCCGCAGCCCAGCTCTAGCCCAGCCCTAGCCCAGCCCCAGCCCAGCTCCAGACCCAGCCCAGCCACAGCCCTGGACCCAGCCCCAGCCAGCCCCAGCCCCAGCCCTGCCCCAGCCCTGCCCTCAGCCCAGCCCCAGCCCCAGCCACCACCCAGCCCCAGCCCTGCCCCCAGCCCAGCCCCAGCCCCACCCTGGACCCAGCCCCAGCCCAGCCCCATTCCTAGCCCTGCCCCAGCCCTGCCCTCAGCCCAGCCTCAGCCCCAGCCCGGCCCCAGTTCTGCCCCAGCCCCAGACCCAGCCCAACCCTGGACCCAGCCGCAGCCCCAGCCCAGCCCCAGCCCCAGCCCTGCCCCAGCCTAGCCGCAGCCCCAGCCCAGCCCCTGCCCTGTCCCGAGCCCCAGCCACAGCCCAGCCCCAGGCCCAGCCCCAGCCTAGCCCCAGCCCTGCCCCAGCCTCAGCCCCAGGCCTGACCTCAGCCCTGCCCCAGCCCTGGCTCCTGCCCCAACCCTGGCTCCAGCACCAGCCCCAGCCCTGCGCCAAGCCATCCCCAGCCCAAGGCCCAGCCTCAAGCCTAGTCCTGCCCAGCCCTGGCCCCAATCCAGCCCCAGCCCTACCCCTACCTCAGGCCTAGCCCAGCCCTGTCCGCAGCCCCAGCCCCAGCCCCACCCTCGCCACCAGCCCAGCCCCAGCCCCAACCTTGGCCCCAGCCCAGCCCCAGTTCCAGCCCTGCCCCAGCCCCGGCCCCAGACTCGGCCCCAGCCCAGCCCCAGGCCTAGCCCTGTGCCAGCCCTACCCCAGCCCAGCCCCGGTCCCAGCCCAGCCCAAGCCCTGGCCCAGCCCCAGCCCAAACCCCATCCTTGCCCCCAGCTCAGCCCTAGCCCTGCCCCAGTCCCAGCCCCAGCCCAGCCCCAGCCCTGGACCCAGCCCCAGTCGCAGCCCCAGCCCCAGCCCCAGCCCAACCCCAGCCCCAGCCCAGCCCCCAGCCCTGGCCCTACCCCTGCCCAGTCCCGGTCCATTCCCAACCCCAGCCCTGCCCCACTCTCGTCCCCAGCCCAGCCCCTGCCCCAGCCCTACCCCTGCCCAGTCCCGGTCCATGCCCAGCCCCAGCCCTGCCCAGCCCCAGCCCCAGCCCCAGCCCCAGCCCCACCCTCGCCACCAGCCCAGCCCCAGCCCCAACCTTGGCCCCTGCCCAGCCCCAGTTCCAGCCCTGCCCCAGTCCCCGCCCCAGACCCAGCCACAGCCCCAGCCCTGTGCCAGCCCTACCCCAGCCCAGCCCCAGCCCCAGCCCTGCCCAGGACTTGGTTCCAGCCCCAGGCCCAGCCCCAGCCCAAGCCCTGCCCCAGCCCCGGCCCCAGCCCAGTCCTGGTCCCAGCCCAGCCACAGGCCAGCCCCAGCACTGCCCCAGCCCAGCCCCAGCCACAGCCCTGCCCCAGCCCCGGACCCAGCCCCAGCCCTAGCCCAGCCCCAGCCCAACTCCAGCCCCAGCCCTGCCCTCAGCCCAACCCTGCCCAAGGCCAAGCCCCAGATCTAGCCTGGCCCCAGCCCTGTCCCTAGCCCCAGCCACAGCCCTAGCCCCAGCCCTTTCCGCAGCCCCAGCCCCAGCCCCAGCCCCACCCTCGCCACCAGCCCAGCCCCAGCCCCAACCTTGGCCCCAGCCCAGCCCCAGTTCCAGCCCTGCCCAGTCCCCGCCCCAGCCCCAGCCACAGCCCCAGCCCTGTGCCAGCCCTACCCCAGCCCAGCCCCGGTCGAGCCCAGCCCAAGCACTGGCCCAGCCCCAGCCCCAGCCCCATCCTTGCCCCCAGCCCAGCCCTAGCCCGGCCCCAGCTCCAGCCCCAGCCCCAGCCCTGCCCAGTCCCTGCCCCAGCCCAGTCGTGGTCGCAGCCCAGTCCCAGCCCATCCCCAGCCCAGCCCCTGCCCTGTACCCAGCCCCAGGCCCACTCCAGCCTCATCCCCAGCCCAGGTCCAGCCCTGCCCAAGCCTCTGCCCTGCCCCAGCCCCAGCTCTGCACCGAACGCAGCCCCGGTCCTGCCCTGCCCCAGCCCTGCCCCAGCTCTAGCCCAGCCCTGCCCTCAGCCCCAGCCCCAGCCCCACACTCGGCCCCAGCCGAGCCCCTGCCCCAGCCCAAGCACTGGCCCAGCCCCAGCCCCAGCCCCAGCCCCATCCTTGCCCCCAGCCCAGACCTAGCCCGGCCCCAGCTCCATCCCAGCCCCACCCTCAGGCCCAGCCCAGCTCCAGCCACAGCCCAGCCACAGTCCTGGACCCAGCCCCAGCCCAACCCCAGCCCCAGCCCCAGGCCGGCCCCAGTTCTGCCCCAGCCCCAGACCCGCCCAACCCTGGACGCAGCCCCAGCCTCAGCCCAGACCCAGCCTAGCCCCAGCCCCAGTCCAGCCCCTGCCCTGGACCCAGTCCCAGACCCAGCCCAGCCCCAGCCCAGCCCCAGCCACCACCCAGCCCCAGCCCTACCCCCAGCCCATCCCCAGCCCCAGCCAAAGCGCTGCCCCAGCCCTGGACCCAGCCCCCGCCCCAGCCCTCTCCAAGTCCCCGCCCCAGCCCCAGCCCCACCCCCAGCCCCAGCCCCAGCCCCGGCCCCAGCCAAGCCCCACTCACGGCCCCATCCCCGGCCCCAGCCCAGCTCCAGACACAGCCCAGCCACAGCCCCTGCCCTGCCCCGCCCCAGCCCAGCCACAGCCACAGCCCAGCCCCTGCCGTGAACCCAGACCCAGCCCAGCCCCAGCCCCAGCCCCAGCCCCAGCCCAGCCCCAGCCCCACCCTCAGCACCAGCCCAGCTCCAGCCACAGGCCAGCCACAGCCCTGGACCTAGCCCCAGTCCAGACCCAGCCCCAGCCACAGCCCTGCCCCAGCCCTGGACCCAGACCCAGCCCTGCCCCAGCCCAAACCCAGCCCCAGCCCAGCCCCCAACCCCGGCCCTACCCCTGCCCAGTCCCGGTCCATGCCCAGCCCCAGCCCTGCCCCCAGCCCAGTCCCAGACCCAGCCTGGCCCCAGCCCTGTCCCGAGTCCCAGCCACAGCCCAGCCCCAGGCCCAGCCCCAGCCTAGCCCCAGCCCTGCCCCAGCCACAGCCCAAGGCCGGACCTCAGCCCTGCCCCTGCCCTGGCTCCAGCCCCAACCCTGGCTCCAGCCCAAGCCCCAGCCCTGCCCAGGACTTGGTTCCAGCCCCAGCCCCAGCCCCAGCCCAAGCCCTGCCCCAGCCCCGGCCCCAGCCCAGTCCTGGTCCCAGCCCAGCCACAGGCCAGCCCCAGCACTGCCCCAGCCCAGCCCCAGCCCCAGCCAGCACTGCCCCCAGCCCAGCCCCAGCCCCAGCCCTGCCCCCAGCCCTGGACCCAGCCCCAGCCCCAGCCCTGTCCCAGTCCCCGCCCCAGCCCCAGACCCAGCCCCAACCCCGACCCCAGCCCCTGCCCCAGCCCAAGCCCCAGCCCCAGCCCAGCCCCAGCCCTGCCCCCAGCCCAGCCCCAGCCCCAGCCCCACCCCTGGACCCAGCCCCAGCCCCAGCCCAGCCCCAGCCCTGCCCCAGCCTAGCCCAGCCCCAGCCCAGCCCCCTGCCCTGGACCCAGCCCGGCCCCCACCCCAGCCTCATCCCCAGCTCAGGCCCAGCCCTGCCCCAGCCCAAGCCCCAGCCCAAGCCCCAGCCCCATCCGTTCCCCCAGCCCAGCCCAGCCCCATCCCCATCTCTGACCCCAGCCCAGCCCTTAGCCCCAGCCCTGCCCATGCCTTGGTTCCAGCCCCAGCCCCAGCCCTGCGCCAACCCAGCCCCAGCCCAAGGCCCAGCCTCAAGCCTAGTCCTGCCCCAGCCCTGGCCCCAATCCAGCCCCAGCCCTACCCCTACCTCAGCCCTAGCCCCAGCCCCGTCCGCAGCCCCCAGCCCCAGCCCCAGCCCCACCCTCGCCAGCAGCCCAGCCCCAGACCCAACCTCGGCCCCAGCCCAGCCCCAGTTCCAGCCCTGCCCCAGCCCTGCCCCTGCCCCCGGGCCCCAGCCCCAGCCCCAGACTCGACCCCAGCCCAGCCCCAGGCCTAGCCCTGCCCCAGTCCCCACCCCAGACTCAGCCTCAGCCCCAGCTCTGGCCCAGCCCCCTCCCCAGCCCAATCCTTGCCCCCAGTCCAGCCCTAGCCCGGCCCCAGCCCCAGCCCCAGCCCTACCCCAGCCTCATCCCCAGCCCCAGGCTCAGCCCTGCCCCAGGCCAAACCCCAGCCCCAGCCCCAGCCCTGCCCCAGCCCCGCCCCAGCCCCACCCCAGCCTCATCCCCAGTACCAGGCGCAGCCCTGCCCCAGCCCAGCCCCTGCCCCCACCCTCAGCCCCAGCCCTGCTCCAGCCACAGCCCATCCACAGCCCTGGACCCAGACCCAGCCCAGCCCCAGCCCCAGCACTGCCCTAGCCCAGCCCCAGCCCCTGCCCCAGCCCAGCCCCAGCCCCAGCCAAAGCCCTGCCCCAGCCCAGCCCCAGCCACCGCCCAGCTCCAGCCCTGGACCCAGCCCAGCCACAGCCCTGTCCCAGTCCTCGCTCCAGCCCCTGCCCCAGCCCCGGCCCCAGCCACCGCCCCACTCACGGCCCGTTCACCGTCCCCAGCCCAGCTCCAGTCACAGCCCAGCCCCAGCCCCTGCCCTGCCCTGCCCCAGCCCTGCCCCAGCCCAGCCCCAGCCCCAGCCCCCAGCCCCACCCTCAGCACCAGCCCAGCTCCAGCCATAGCCCAGCCATAGACCTGGACCTAGCCCCTGCCCAGCCACAGCCCCAGCCACAGCCCTGCCCCAGCCCTGGACCCAGCCCCAGCCCTATCCCAGCCCCCAGCCCAACTCCAGGGCCAGCCCTGCCCTCAGCCCAACCCTGCCCAAGGCCAGGCCCCAGATCTAACCTGGCCCCCAGCCCCTGTCCCTAGCCCCAGCCACAGCCCTAGCCCCAGCCCTTTCCGCAGCCCCAGCCCCAGCCCCAGCCCCACCCTCGCCACCAGCCCAGCCCCAGCCCCAACCTTGGCCCCAGCCTAGCCCCAGTTCCAGCCTGCCCCAGTCCCCGCCCCAGACCCAGCCACAGCCCCAGCCCTGTGCCAGCCCTACCCCAGCCCAGCCCCGGTCGAGCCCAGCCCAAGCACTGGCCCCAGCCCCAGCCCCAGCCCAATCCTTGCCCCCAGCCCAGCCCTAGCCCGGCCCCAGCTCCAGCCCCAGCCCCAGCCCTGCCCCAGTCCCTGCCCCAGCCCAGTCCTGGTCGCAGCCCAGTCCCAGCCCAGCCCCAGCCCTGCCCCAGCCTAGGCCCATCCCCAGCCAGGCCCCATCCCCAGCCCATCCCCTGCCCTGGACCCAGCCCCAGGCCCACTCCAGCCTCATCCCCAGCCCAGGTCCAGCCCTGCCCAAGCCTCTGCCCTGCCCCAGCCCCAGCTCTGCACCGAACGCAGCCCCAGTCCCTGCCCCAGCCCTAGCCCAGCCCTGCCCTCAGCCCCAGCCCCAGCCCCACCACTCGGCCCCAGCCGAGCCCCTGCCCCAGCCCAAGCACTGGCCCAGCCCCAGGCCCCAGCCCCAGCCCCATCCTTGCCCCCAGCCCAGACCTAGCCCGGCCCCAGCTCCAGCCCCAGCCCCAGCCCTGTCCCCAGCCCAGCCCCAACCCCAGCCCCAGCCCAGCCCTAGCCCAGCCCCAGCCCCCAACCTCAGCCCCAGCCCCTGCTCCCAGCCCACAGCCCAGCCACAGCCCTGGACCCAGCCCCAGCCCAGCTCCATCCCCAGCCCTGCCCCAGCCCTGCCCTGAGCCCAGCCCCAGCCCCAGCCCCAGGCTGGCCCCAGTTCTGCCCCAGCCCCAGCCCAGCCCCAGCCCAACCCTGGACGCAGGCCCAGCCTCAGCCCAGACCCAGCCTAGCCCCAGCCCCAGTCCAGCCCCTGCCCTGGACCCAGTCCAGCCCCAGCCCAGCCCCAGCCCAGCCCCAGCCACCACCCAGCCCCAGCCCTGCCCCCAGCCCAGCCCCAGCCCCACCCTGGACTCAGCCCCAGCCCCAGCCCCAGCCACACCCCAGCCCCTGCCCTGGACCCAGCCCCAGCCCCACCCCAGCCTCATCCCCCAGCCGCAGCCCCAGCCCCAGCCCCCGGCCCCAGCCCCAGCCCCGGCCCCAGCCAAGCCACACTCACGGCCCCATCCCCGGCCCCAGCCCAGCTCCAGACACAGCCCAGCCACAGCCCCTGCCCTGCCCCGCCCCAGACCAGCCGCAGCCACAGCCCAGCCCCTGCCGTGGACCCAGACCCAGCCCAGCCCCAGCCCCAGCCCCAGCCCCAACCCCAGCCTAGCCCCAGCCCCCACCCTCAGCACCAGCCCAGCTCCAGCCACAGGCCAGCCACAGCCCTGGACCTAGCCCCAGTCCAGCCCCAGCCCCAGCCACAGACCGGCCCCAGCCCTGGACCCAGCCCCAGTCGCAGCCCCGGCCCCCAGCCAAGCCCTAGCCCAGCCCCAGCCCCACCCTCAGGCCCAGCCCAGCTCCAGCCACAGCCCAGCCACAGCCCTGGACCCAGCCCCAGCCCAACCCCAGCCCCAGCCCCTACCCCCAGCCCATCCCCAGCCCCAGCCAAAGCGCTGCCCCAGCCCTGGACCCAGCCCCCGCCCCAGCCCCTCTCCAAGTCCCCGCCCCAGCCCCAGCCCCGGCCCCAGCCAAACCCCACTCACGGCCCCATCCCCGGCCCCAGCCCAGCTCCAGACACAGCCCAGCCACAGCCCCTGCCCTGCCCTGCCCCAGCCCAGCCACAGCCACAGCCCAGCCCCTGCCGTGGACCCAGACCCAGCCCAGCCCCAACCCCCAGCCCCAGCCCCAGCCCCAGCCCCAGACCCAGCCCCACCCTCAGCACCAGCCCAGCTCCAGCCACAGCCCAGCCACAGCCCTGGACCTAGCCCCAGTCCAGCCCCAGCCCCAGCCCTGCCCTAGCCCAGCCCCAGCCCCACCCTCAGCCCAACCTCGGCCCCAGCCCAGCCCCCAGCCCTGCCCTGCCCCAGCCCTGGACCCAGCCCCAGCCCTGCGCCAACCCAGCCCCAGCCCAAGGCCCAGCCTCAAGCCTAGTCCTGCCCCAGCCCTGGCCCCAATCCAGCCCCCAGCCCTACCCCTACCTCAGCCCTAGCCCCAGCCCTGCCCCAGCCCAAACCCAGCCCCAGCCCAGCCCCCAACCCCGGCCTTACCCCTGCCCAGTCCCGGTCCATGCCCAGCCCCAGCCCTGCCCCCAGCCCAGTCCCTCCAGACCCAGCCTGGCCCCAGCCCTGTCCCGAGTCCCAGCCACAGCCCAGCCCCAGGCCCAGCCCAGCCTAGCCCCAGCCCTGCCCCAGCCACAGCCCAAGGCCTGACCTCAGCCCTGCCCCAGCCCTGGCTCCTTCCCCAACCCTGGCTCCAGCCCCAGCCCCAGCCCTGCCCAGGACTTGGTTCCAGCCCCAGCCCCAGCCCCCAGCCCCAGCCCAAGCCCTGCCCCCAGCCCCGGCCCAAGCCCAGTCCTGGTCCCAGCCCACCCACAGGCCAGCCCCAGCACTGGCCCCAGCCCAGCCCCAGCCCCAGCCCTGCCCCAGCCCTGGACCCAGCCCCAGCCCCACCCCTGGCCCCATCCCATCCCCAGCCCAGCCCTAGCCCAGCCCTGACCCAGCCCCAGCCCTAGCCCAGCCCTGCCCTCAGCCCAGCCCCAGCCCTGGACCAAGCCCCACCCCTGAGCCGAACCCAGCCCCAGCCTGGCCCCAGCCCTGCCCTAGCTCCAGCCCTAGCCCTGTCCCGAGCCTCGGCCCGTGCCCCCCCTGCCCCCAGTCCCAGTCCTGCCCCATCCCAGCCCCCAGCCCCAGCCCTGCCCTCAGCCCGGCCCCAGACCCAGCGTGGCCCAGCCCTGTCCCCAGCCCCAGCCACAGCCCATCCCCAGGCCCTGCCCAGCCTAGCCACAGCCCTAGCCCCAAACCTGGCTCCAGCCCCAGCCCCCAGCCCTGCCCATGCCTTGGTTCCAGCACCAGCCCCAGCCCTGAGCCAACCCAGCCCCAGCCCAAGGCCCAGCCTCAAGCCTAGTCCTGTCCCAGCCCAAGCCCCAATCCAGCGCCAGACCTACCCCTACTCAGCCCTAGCCCCAGCCCTGTCCGCAGCCCAGCCCCAGCCCCACACTCGGCCACCAGCCCAGCCCCCAGCCCCAACCATGCCCCCAAGCCCAGCCCCAGTTCCAGCCCTGCCCCAGCCCTTGCCTCTGTCCTGGGCCCAGCCCCAGCCCCAGCCCCGGCCCCAGCCCTGCCCCAGCTCTGGCCCCAGCCCTGTCCCCAGGCCCGGCCCCTGCCCTAGCCCCAGCCCTAGCCCAACCCTACCCTCAGCCCCTGCCCCAGCCCTGCCCCCCGCCCAGCCCCCAGCCCCAGCCCAGCCCCTGCCCTGGACCCAGCCCCAGCCCTGCCCCAGCCACAGCCCCAGCCCTGTCCCAGCCCAGCCCAAGCCACAGCCCAGCCACAGCCCTGGACCCAGCCCCAGTCGCAGCCCCAGGCCCAGCCCAGCCCTAGCCCAGACCCAGCCCCACCCTCAGCCCCAGCCCAGCTCCAGCCCCAGCCCAGCCACAGCCCTGGACCCAGCCCTGCCCCAGACACGGCCCCAGCCCTGCCCCAGCTTTGGCCCCAGCCCTGTCCCCAGCACCGCCCCTGCCCCAGGCCCAGCCCAGCCCCAGGCCTAGCCTGTGCCAGCCCTACCCCAGCCCAGCCCCTGTCCCAGCCAGCCCAAGCCCTGGCCCAGCCCCAGCCCAAACCCCATCCTTGCCCCCAGCCCAGCCCCAGCCCTGCCCAGTCCCAGCCCCAGCCCGGCCCCAGCCCTGCCCCAGCTTTGGCCCCAGCCCTGTCCCCAGCAACCGGCCCCTGCCCCAGCCCCAGCCCTAGCCGAGCCCTGCTCTCAGCCCCAGCCCCAGCCCCAGCCCCACCCTCGGGCCCCAGCCCAGCCCTGCCCCGGCCCAGCCCAAGCCCCAGCCAAACCTCACTCATGGCCCCATCCCTGGCCCCAGCCCCCAACCC